>NC_064432.1:18937248-19237248 GCF_023375975.1 Astyanax mexicanus | reverse complement strand
CATACACAGCTCGTCCATTAAATGGAGGAAAAGTGCACTGTTAACCTGGTGCTACCAGTATTTAAGAGTACTAAATTATCTGTCTTATTCTACCACATCCCATATATGTTCTACTGGACTCAGACCTAACGACTAATTGAGACTATTATTGAGTCCATCACTTTAACACAGAACATCCTGAGTGTATCACAGGACAGTGTGTGAACATGTGATCACCTGACCTCACCTGACTTTTTTTTTTTTTTACCAAATCAAATAATTTAATTAAATGCTTCTACTAGTACTAGTACTACTACTAATCTACTAGTTCTGACATGATTTGTAGAACTGGTAAAATACAAGTTGTGAAGCTGTTGTTGCATTATGTGTATTACATCAGTACCTTATTAATTTGTTTATACTAATACCGAAGGTCTGGGCTTTTATGACTTTACAAACTCACTGTTATGTTCTTTAACACCACTCTAAACAGTAGAGACTGCTATACATTAAGTTCATACTCGAATCTTCTGCAACCCCCTCTGTCAGAATGGACTTGATTAAATACAATATGTGTAAAATGTTGAGTTTATGTTTAGCTGCTAGTGAGCACTGAGCACTGTGTTAACCCACCTTACAAATTATGATTAATATTTCTGGAAATCCCCAAAGAAGCCTGACTCACAATTAAAGTACCAGAATATGTTTATAGTTTAGATAATATGTTCTAAGTATCACATTTATGTTTGAGGACAGATCTGCACTACACTCCTGATATTTCAATCTCAGTGTCTTCATGAGGGAGAGCCACCTGGAATTGTTTTCTCAGCATCCTGAAGGAGTTCCTAGAGTTGCTGAAAAATAGTTGCTGCTTTTCCTTCATGCTGTAAAGCTCATGCTCATCCCAAATCACCTCAAATCACCATCTCAGTTGATCAGGTTTAGATCAGAGGATTGTGGAGGACAAACACTTTTTAGTGTTTACTCCGTAATTACACAATATAATGTAAAAATACAAATAAATAAAGCCAAACCATTGGCCGGTACTGTAACAAACATTTGCTTGTAAGTTACATAAGCCTGAAATGCTAGTTATCAACATTTCATGACCAGACATGACATGAATAAATAGGGATAAAAGGCTGCAAAGGATGTGATGCAAATAAATATGTAAATGAATAACTATAAGATAATCACACCTACCACTGTAACACTGCAATTGACATTTTAGTACAATTTTAACACAACACTCATTGCTTATAATCGCTACAGCAGATTACACAGTTGACTGGGCCGTAATATTGTGATCATCAAACCACAAAAATGAGCAAATTTAGAATTAATGATAACATCTCTCTCTCGGGCTGGAAATTACATTGTCAAATCCCCCAAAGCGCAGAGGAAAGTGCAGGGGCCTGCGTGTGTCATACTTCGCCCTCCAACGAGATCGCGTCTGAACACTCAGAACATCAAGATTAAGGAGCTTAAGGTAATGGAATTTTGGGAATCAGACATCCGGTGAGAGTGTGCGTCGACTACGCAAGCAGCGTGGGATTTTGGGATAAGCAAGTTTGTTCCTTCAAAACTTTTTTCCAGGTTTTATTGAGCCGGCAGAACTCATCTCAGTTCTCAGATCAGCGGAGATCTTCAAATATCTACAGTATAGAACTCTTCTACACTGCAGAAATTTCTTCTTCAGATTTCTTTCACTTTAACATTATACCTTCAGAAGTTGTACTCAGCAGAACTGCAGATTTAAACATATAGATACATGATACCAAGCACATTATTATACAATATAATAACTGATGTGATATAATAACCTCAAAAAGACATTCATACATCTCTTCATAAACAGCTCACACTGCAGGCCTTTTTAAACCATGATTTTTGGTCCAATGATTTTAATTCTGTGCCTCTACTCAAAAAAGTTAACCCCTCTTATTGCAGTGCCACTTCCCAGAGCTGGTCTCCATGGGAACGGATCCAGGGGGCATGCCATCGTCATTAGAGACGGGAGGAAGGGGCGGGGACCGAAAGACCCTCCTCCTCTTCAAGTTAGCGCTCTCATTCCGCTTTGTTAGCCAAACGGCTCCAGCCATGTTGAATTAACGCTAATTAGGATAATTGTGTTGACACTCTGGAGGCTCGGGAAAATGGCTTCCGCGGAAAAGCTGAAAAGCTGAGTGAATAAATCAGAGCAAAGCCAACAGCTGAGTGTGTTAAAAAATAAATAAATCAAACAGCACACATCTGAAAAAGTGACTGCAAAAACCTGGTTGTTATTATGGCAAAAGCCCATGTAGAAGAAGTCACTGAAATGTTAGTAAACTGCTGCCTGCTATATAAGGTGTATATAATGTATCATAAAACAATAAATAAATAAATCAGGATATAATGGCATATCCACCAAATATGTTTTATATAAAGTATATTAAATAAATCATTAGCAGTACACTGGTCTTCATACAACCATTTCATACAGGTGCGGACTCAAGGCAAGTACTGACTTATTAACAGTATATGTGAATATCTTATAGTATGCACTAAGTCATGTATAATAAATATTTGGTACTGACAAATGAAAAATAAATACTGAATAAATTGTAACACAGATTGAACAGTTCATAATAGATATTGAATAATGGGGAAATGTTAGTGGATGATTTATAGTAACGAAACATAGCAAACACACAATGATACATTATATAGTGAATAATTTATAGTGGCTACAAAAAACTAATAGTAAATCCTAAAAATGTCATAGTAGATACTGAATAATTCATAATGGCTACAAACAACTAATAGTAAATGCAGACTATGAGACAGTAGATACTGAATAACACAGTGGCTATAGATAACTATTAGTAAATACAGAATAAGAGACAGTAGAAACTGAATAATTCATATTGCCTACAAATAACTTATAGTAAATATTGAATAAGTCATAGTAGATACTTAGCTTTACGTAGATACGTAGCTTTCAATAACACCCACAGTCTAAACGCAGTGAGAGGAAGTATAATTTTAGCTATGAGAAAAGTATTTGTTTAATCAGAAGCCAAATCCTGGCAGGGCCCTCCTGGTGTGAATTAAAGCTTAAGCTCATGTGAACCAAACAAACACACACACACACACACCCCATATTAATTATACTTAATTATATGATAATTCATGCAACTAATTCATGATCATCTAATCAGTCAATTGTGTAGCAGCAGGTTCAGGTACTGTTCCCATCAACCATCAGGATGAGGGAAAAGGAAACGTGGTTTATTCATTATAAGAGTCAGTTCTGCGGACATTGAGCTGACGGAAAGGATAACAAAGCTCAAATAACCACTATGGTCAATTATGGTGGGCAGAAAAGCATCCCAGAATGAGGGTGAATGGGCTACGGTAGCAGGCTCCATTTGGTTAGCCAAGAACAGAAAGCTGAGGCTGCAGATAGCAAAAGCTCTTCAAAACTGGAAAGCTGAAAACTGAAGAAAAAAAAAAAAAAAAACATTTCAATATCTGCTGAGGCACACAGACGGTAGGGCCAGAGCTGAACGTCAACAGTATGAACCTAGAGACCTGATCTGCCTTGTGTCAAAAGTCCAGCATAATATAGAGTATGCCCCCAAGGCTTTTCACAGGATTTTGTAAGCCTGGCGTTTTTACTTTCCCTTTACTCCAAGGCCCAATCCCATTTCTTATTTGCACCTCTACCCCTTGGAATTGAGTTACAGGGGAACACTGTTAAAATCATACCTCTGAAATCATACAACGCTTCAAGATCCTGATATGTCATCAAAATAAATAAATGAAACAGAACACTGGTTCATTTCTAGGCTACTAGCTGTGCTCCGTAGGTGACCCTGCAATTCTCATGTGACAGAAAAGAAGTGGTAAAGCTCAGAAACCTCATTGCGGGACATTAGTTAGATTTAGGGCATAGTAAGTCTTCGGATTCCTCTGCAATGTGGAGCTGAAGTTAGTTATTTGCTTCTTGTTAAAAGTTTTCCATGTCCCCTTAAACACAGCAAAGTCAGTTGCAGTGGCACTATTTAAAGTGGAAAGGGAAATTTAGCTAGCTAGCTAGCTACCAAGATGTGCTGCAACTGATTTATAATGCTTGTTATGAATATAAGGACCTTTTTACTGTATTTATTTATTGACTTATTTGTGGTTTACTTTGGCTTCTTTCTACCAATCTATCCCAACACAAATTGGGGCACCCTACCATGTAAAACGGAGGGGTAGGGCTAAGTGGTAGGGGCATGGGGTGGAATGGGTTTGGGACCAAGAAGCATTATATTATAAGGTCACGCACTGATGTTTAATAAAAAGCACTGGCTTACCATCAATGCACCAATTCATACCAACTATGCCCAAGGGGGTTGAGACCAGGGCTCTCTGCAGACCACTGCAGTTCCTCCACACCAAACTCACGTCAAACCAAGTCTTTAGGAACGCTGTTCAGCGCCAATATTCTGTGCAAAGTCATGTTAGAACAGGAAAGGGCCTTCTCCAAACTGTTACCACAAAGTTGGAAGCGTATAATTGTGTGAAATGGCTTTCTCAGCTGTAGCACTAACATGACTTTTCTCTGGAACCTAGTGGTCGAGCTCAAACATTGAAAAACAGCCCTAACCGCTATCCTTCACTTGTCCGAACTTTGCTGCTGGCACTATGCAGTAATATAATGTTCTCCTGACATCTGCCAAACTCAGCTTCGTCCATCAGACCGTCAGGTACTGAAGCGTGAATCATCACTCTGGAGAACACGTTTCCGCTGCCCGAGAGTGCTTTACAGCACTCCAGCCAAAACCTGGCACTGTGCACTGAGAACTTATGCTAGTGTGCAGCTGGTCAGCCATGGGAAAAAAAAAAAAAAAAAAAACATTTGATGAAGCTCCAGAGGTGCAGCGCTTGTGATGTTGCTGCTTCCAGAGGCAGTTTAGAACTCTGTGGTGAGTGATGCCACAGACACAGAGAGACGATATTTTTTCATTATGTGTTTCAGCACCTTGCTCTGAGAGTCAGCTACTGGTCCTGAGTGCTTCCATATCACATTAATAGTCAAATTACTCATTTAATTGATTTTCTATAGGTGACAATAAGTACAGATAACAAATCCCCTAAAGAAAACAAACATAATACATTTTTATTGGTATCAAGGCCTGAGCTGGAGGAAATTGGGAGCTTATTGCTGCAAAATACATAGGAGCATCTGATCATCCAAAATATATTCTTAAAAAATTAAAATCAATTATACATTTTAATACAATAAAGTAAATATTAATTAAGTAGATGTGTTACTTCAGGCTGCATTTTTGCATTTTCCTTCATCAGTGCTTACAGGATGCTGCAGGATGCTTTTTTTTTTTTTTTTTGTGTAACCGTTTGGTCCACTTAGTTCTGGTTTCTCACTGCAGTTTAGTTTAAAAACTCCAGCAGCACTGCTGTGTCTGATTCACTCATACCAGCACAATACACACTTACAAATCATACACCACACCATGTCAGTGTCAATACAGTGCTGAGAATGACCCACCACCTAAATTATAATAGCTGCTCTGTGGTGGTCCATTAAAAGAAGAACAGAGTGAAAGGAGGATAATAAAGTATGCAGAAGATCAGAAGCACTACAATCAATTAACTTTCTATATGGTCAGTAGAGCAGAGAAAAAAAGGACACAGCATGTAGAAACACATTGGAGGAGGTGGTTTAAATAAAGAGGGTGGTCAGTGTATTTGTTGCATTGCTATATTGTTTGTGAGTAAGTGAGGAAAAGTGGAGTTTCTGCATTGAGCCTGTGCTAACCCTGTTAACTATTCACCTGTGACCTTCTCCCCTTTCCTTTTAAAACAGGACTGTAAAAATAGCTATATCTGCTACACCACTCACCAGAAAAAGCACACCCACATCAACAATTCAAGCCTTTTCTCCCAAATATAACAGAATGTTTTTACTCTGACTTTACAGTACATAATAAATGTACACACTAGAACTGGGCTCAAACCCTAAGCCAGGACTCAACAGCTTATTCTGTTGTCTACACCAATTTTACCCACAGCTAGCACGCTGACAATGATATATGGTCTAAATCACCCCTATTGATCAACCCATTATAATCTATCACTCTATTTCATAAGGACTACCCCTAGCTGGTGAGATGGATACATGGCCGGGGTGTTTTGGCAGCGTGGAAGCTAATTATGGACTTCTGAATAATAATATGAAGCTATTTAGTGAAATGCCCTCACAAATGCCCTTATTTCCCTGAGGAACACTGTAAACAAATGGCTAGCGCCTTGAGTGCTAGCATCCAATGCTAGGTTTAATGACTTGAAGCTAAGGGTGAAACGACTCCCTCGAGTCAGAGTGTGTGCGTGTGTGTGTGCGCGCACATGTATATGTGAAGAAAGAGAGAGAGAGAGAGAGAGAGAGAGAGAGAGAGAGAGAGAGAGAGTAAAAACGAGAGCGCTAGTGTTGGCAGCTATCACTGCTTGCCTCAGCTCTTTTCTTTAACGTTGTGACACGTTTTAGCGTTTCGGGTCGAGCTCGGACTGCCGTGGGACTCCGGCACCAAAAATCTGGGCATCGGCACAAACCATTTATCACTTTAATGAGACATGTCATTTATTTACCCCATAGAAAGCATGGCTAGCCCTGTGGCGCTGCGGATTAGCCATTAGCATGCCTTTTCTTTAGCTTCAGGCTGTATAATGGACCCAGCACATATACTAGATGGCAGCTGTAATGGACTTTATGCTAACCACTTTGCTCAGATTATTAGAATTGCTGAAAATGGTGTCACTCTGATGACGATAACATTCACCTAGAGATAGAAAAGTGTAGACGCGCAGTTAATAATGGATTTTTGCTGTACTGGATTCTGTCATATTATATGAATGGAGAGAAGAGTGATGAGGTAAAGTGTAGCTGAGGAAAAGTTTAAGAAGATAAAATTAAAGTTTATAAACACTTTCCAATTACACTATATATGTATATAGAAGAATCTCAATGCACATGAGCATAATGCTTATATTATAAAAGTACTGGGGAAAATGATGACGGCCAAACCATAAACCCGGCATATTTTCCTGGGAATTGGCTCTATTAAGCCCAATCCAATTACAGCTGAGTTCAGAATCTAAACAACAAAAGATCATATAACGACTAAAATCGCATCACATCACAACTTGTGGCAGCCATGCTTGTTTAAGAATTTAACAAGTAGTCTAAGAGTCTGCAGTGTGGAACTACTTTTAAGTGGAAAATTAACAGTTTTATTCACCAGAAGCCGGTCCAAAATACACTGTTGCACCGTTTATACAGGCTCAAATTGCAGGATAGGTTTCATATTTACTTTCTAAAGAAGAATTTCAGCAAATTTTACAATGACATTGGACAGAAAACAATGGTCTGCTACAAACTAGAACCTGCTGATTTGCTGATTTGTAAGGTTAAGCTTAAATCATATTGCGGTAATGGACAGGTATTATTATTATGATAATGTTGCTGGTGTTTTATTTAGGATGGAACTTAAAATTAAAAAAAAAAAACATCTCTTTGCATCCTCAGTTTTCATTAGTTATTAACAGGATTTATTCAAATTGAGCCGTTGGTCAGTATACACTTTGAGAGTCAGGTAAAAATAAATAAATAAATAAATAAGCAAATTTGATATGATCTGACTGCTCTGAAAGGTGTTTGGGAAGACAAAAATCTGTCTTTGCCTTTCAAACACTAACTGATCCACTACCTCTCGGGAACGTACACACACTTCCATGTTAGTTAATGCGGAAGCATAAACAGTAGGGTTAAGCGGTTTCCAGTCATGTTGTAATCAATGGTTTGTTATTTTAATAAGGAAATCAATAAAACCAGAGTGATATTAAACTGGGGTGACCCAATGTTCAGCCCAGCATTCACCATTCAACATTAATTCAGCATTTATTCCCAATTCAAGTCAGAGGGATTTCAAATAGAAATTAGCCTTTTGTATGTTCTGAAGGAACATCCAGACATGTTAGCTGTGCTGACGCCCAGTAAAGATGTTTGAGGGAGTCTAAAAAACGATTAGTGCCCTGTTTAACCGTACAGGTCGAAATAAAACACGAATGTGCAAAATACCGCTTGCATTGAATGGACTACTTCAGTGCTGACTCTAACACAGCGTGCACTCAGCTTTTCATATGAACTCTGTATCCAAGACAGTGACCTGTTTATATTGCCACTACATTCATTAGCTCAGTCTATCTCATCTATCTCAGGATGCACAGTCAAGTCTCGTAAGGATGTAAAGCAGCCTTACAGAAAACCAGGTCTAGGCCCTTATTAAGCAAATGAAGGGTGACAGCAGCAAAGAACATTCCCTTAGAGCAAAGAGAAAGAAACACTGGAAAATCTCAAAAAAAAAAAACCATAAATAGCTAAACAAGAACACAACAGGAGTGAACACAGACATGACTCGAATCTATTACACAAATCTAAGAATTTAAACCAAAGATAATTTTTGCAATTTGAGTTTTAATACAAGACATTTGAATGTGATCAGTGGTTGTTGTGAAGATACAGTACATTAACATGAATATATATATATATATATATATATATATATATATATATATATATATATATATATATATATATATATATATATATATATATATATATATATAGGAATAAGTAAAATCAGTATAATGTGAGTGGAGCAACTGACCACATGCTTTTCTCTGCATAATAAATGGTGAGAAGTGTTTGAAGTTCCAGAAAAAGAAAAATAATAAATAATTTCCACTAGCCTTTAAAGCTGATGTATTTTTAACTTTAATCTGTGGAATGTGCCCAACAAACAGTAAATGGTAAAAAGTTCTGTCATATAATGGTCAATTTGAGTCAATGACAGCTTAACTAGAAAAGCAAAATTGGCTGATAAGAGACCTTGGTAAACTTTATATCTTGTGTATACACTAATACACTAATATTATGGAAGCTCCATGAAAGGTTTAAATTGTGCAGCGAAATAAAAGTAATATTATAAGTTATTGGTTTCCTAATATTATCATATCTTGGTTTCTCACAAGGTTTCTTCCTCCCAGTCTGAGGAAGATTTTCCTTACCATTGTTGGACCAGTATCTCTGTAATGTTGCTTTGACAACATATTAATCAATATGTAATGAATCAAAAGGTGGTATATGAATCATTTAGAATTTAATTGAACTGAACAGACCTCAGATCAGAGCTCAGAAACGTATGTTGTCCTTAGCTTTCCGATGGTTATCGGCTGAATACGAAATGAACCTCTCTCAGAGGAAGGAGAGAGTGATTGAAGAGAAAGAGTGAGGATAGATTGAGAGAAATAGAAGGATAGATTGAGAAGACGGGACAGATTGATGTTTGAGAAGAGATATAGGCGTCCCTGAGGTTCCAAAGAGCCATTAATTGAATCCGTCTCTCAGCCAGAGACACTACGATTTGAATTCAAACTCATCACTGTCTTCAGTCTGACAGCTCACTGCCACACCTTGCCTCTCAACGCTCCTCGCACTGTTTAATCAGATCAGTCTGGACTAATAGATACACTCTATGTCCAAATGTTTGCAGACAACCCTTCTAATAAATGCACTCAGCTACTTTAAATGGCATCCATGGAGATTTTGGATGTGCAAATGCACACATTCAGCTTGCCCATTCCTTTTGGAGAAATAAAGCCTACAGAATAGAATGGGATGGACTATTTTACTTTATTTTACCTTGTAGTCTAGATTGCATTATTTTGCTTTAAGATTAATGATTTAAAAAAAAATTATAATAATAAATTAATAAATAAATGTGAGCTACAGATCTATGTATGTACTGCTGTACCGGGTTAATTTTCAGTGTTGTAATTAAAAGTTAATTAACATAAAAATAAGAACCACCTAATATTAGCTTCTAAAAGTAGTACAAATGGATGATTTGAAAGAATAAAAACACATCCAAACACTGGTTTGGTTTCTATAGCCCAAGTTCAGCTGCGTATTGAAATAACTCCACTCTACCTTAACAGCTCTGACACTGATACAAAGATTTGTAGACATGAACAAGTAAAGAACTAATCAGAACCTATATTTTAGCTAGGGGAGGGACAACAGACAATTAAACTGAAAGACAGAACCAATCAAAAAACTTTATGTATGGAAATAAAGTGGAGTCAATTATGATGTCACTGCTGTCTTGGGTTAAAGCCTTTGGATCCAGCTACAGAGCTTCAGACTGTCTCTCATTGACTGACTACATGCTTACACACACACACACACACACACACACACACACACACTTTAAATCCCTCACCAGTCTGAGCTCTGAGCCACAGAGCCAATCAGACTACTGTCAGTTCAGTAGACGGAGACAGAGAGAAAGCGAGAGAGAGAAAGAGAGAGAGAGAGAGAGAGAGAGAGAGAGAGAGAGAGAAAGAACAAGACACATGAAGAAATCTGAGGTTTGTGATGATGTCATGACATGTAGATAAGGCTGTGGGAGCAGAGCATTGTGGGAATGTGTGTGTGTACTGGAATCAGTAAATCAGGGCATATTCATAAACAAAACAGTGGCAGCAAAGCTATGCTATAAAATGCTACGGTATTCTGGGTGACAGGTAAAACAAAAATAAAAATCATCTTCTGACATTCTTTGGACATATTTTGACATTCTGGTGGGTCCAGGCTTTTGTCCTCACTATTGTAACTAGAGCACAACTGGTCTCTCTCTCTCTGGGTAGGTAGACACATAGGAGTCGGGTCACTTGGCTTTCCTCAAAGTGTGCTGGCTACCCAGTAATGTTGCGTCAGGGGCAGTGGACAAGAGGGGGTGGCTGACTTCACATGTATCAGAGGAGGCACGGGCTAGTCTTTACCCTCCTGGTGTTAGGGGGGGCATTACTACTGATTGTCCTAATGAGTGGGTTGGGCTATTGGACTTCCAAATTGGGGAAAATTTTATATTTCGCTGATGTATCATCATCTCTTTTTGTGCAATAATGTTGCATATTTAGACTATATTTAGACTATATGTATAGAGTGAATTAAGCCTATGATGTTTACTCTTTTAAGTTATGCAGTGCAGTGTGTGTGTGTGTGTGTGTGTGTGTGTGTGTGTGAGAGAGAGTGACACCAAACGGTCTGACTCCCACCATCTGTCATCATGAACAGTGAAATTATAACGTGCCATGGGACTGGAAAGTGCCAGCCTGTGTCAATGTCCCCGCACTGGCACTTATGAGGACACTGGCACACACACACACACACACACAGTAAGTTTGACTAAGGACATAACCTAAGGACACACATTCTCACATTAGCTGTAAAAGCGCAGTTCACTCGCGGGATTGTCCAGAAGGTGTGAAAATGTTTGACTCTGTGTGTGTGTGTGTGTGTGTGTGAACACAAAGCTGATGTGTTAGAGCCTGTTCACAGTCAGCCACATTTTATCTCAAAAACCAGCAAAAATGTAATCAAAGCCACATTCTAGAACCAGCCATCTACAACTACAGAATGTTGTAGTAAACGTCCAGGCACATGATATTAAAGTGTACTTAAATAAAAATGATAAAATTATCATTGGCAAAATTAACAAAGCTACATTCGACAATTGTCCATCTATATGTAGACAATGTTCTAGAAATCCCTTCACATGGTATTAAAGTTACCTCAAAAAAGGAATGGAACATAGAACTGCAATACACAATATGCCCCTATGTTTGTAAGTTTGTGGACATCTTTCTAATTCATGAATTACAGTTTACTTTAGCAAACTTTAGAAAACTGCACTGATGTAATCAAATCCACATTTCAGAATCAGCCAAAGTGGTCTTAAAATTAAAAAAAAGAAAAAAAAAGAAAAAATGTATACTATGATGTACTGTGTGTATCTATACGTTTGTGGACATCCTTCACCAAAAAAAAAAAAGATAATTTCCATGTTTGTTACAGTGCTAAGCTTATGAAATGCTTTGTTCTGCCGGTTCAGTCAGTCCCCATGATGTACACAGAATATGCGAAAAAGGAATAGAGCTATAAAGTTATTTTTAGTTTTCCCACAAACCCTCCAAAAGATGAAAAAACATGTTTCAGCTTGAAGCAAAATAACAGGGTGGTAAATGAGCTTGAAAGAACTACACCTGAGCATTTCTGCTCCCATTCAAAGGCACAGACATACTTACTATTTATAAATCAAAGTCTGACTTAATCTTAAATCACTGCATATACACTTACTGCACTGATATAAACTCTTTAAACCCCTTCTTTTACTGAAAATCATCAGCAGCAGCCTATGTGCCAGAAATCACATACAGCACAATAACCACTTAGAATTTAACAGCTCTACAGCATACAGCAGATCGCTGTCTTTGTAAACAAAATGTACAAATCTAATCTAATCTAATTATAAACCACAGCAGCCCACTGATGTCTTACTACAGATGCAACACACACAACAGTAGGCACACTTTCAAAACATTGTATGTTATACAATTATTGAGATTTAAAAAATAGAACACAGTTTTACCATATCACAGTATGTAAAAATATTGTATGGAGTTTTACCACATACAAAAAAAAAAAACTGAAATTACTGATTTAAATGGCTTTAAGCAAAGTGTTTAAGTGCCCCAAAAAAGTGTAGTGTACTGTAGTATAGAAACTAGTAGCCATAACATTGTCATATGGGTTAATTTAAAGAAAAACACAATAAAACACTAGTATTCTTGTTGACACACGTGAAAGACATTCTTCTCTCTGATTCTTATGTTTATGAACATTGGTACACTGTCAAATTTAACAAAATGCAAATCCAACACATGAAATCAACTCCAGACTCATTTTATCTCCCTAATTTTCCGCAGGATAATAAGGGAACAGGCCACACCTGGCCGTGAAACTGCTTATCATTTAATTGGCTAATTACTTCTGAGCCTGTGAAATTGAAGACTATGTAAAACTGACTATTTTTTTAAACGGTTCAACCAATTTTTGTGTTGAAGGTTGAAAGCCTACATGTCAATGAGTTTTTGTAGAGAGGCCAAATGACAGAATATCACTGTCCAAATACTTATGAACTTAAGCACGAATGTTAGAGTGTAAAATGCAATAATTTCATACACTTTTTTAACGAAAAGACTCCACTTTTAATTAACATTACCATTTACACAGTGTGAACAGTAATTCAGTTCAGTAACATTTAGACATGTTTTGTTCTCTGTTGTCAGCTATGAGTCAGGTTTTCCCCTTTTAGCACAAAATCACGTAGTTAAAATGTAGAGCAAGCATTATAAAAAACACTCTCTCCCTACCATTTAAGATAATGCTACTAGAACAAAGCTGTTAAGAAACTGGTCTGAGGTCAGTCAGCTGCTCTTCATCTGATCACCTTCACTTTTGGCATTAGTTACATTGGGAAATAACCAGTACATTGGGAAATAACCAGTATTGTTGTCCATGTTTATAGATTACAGTGTCAAAACCCTTTGAGATAGGTGTGTGAATTAGTTCTGTAATTTGCACCATGCTAATACTGTATGTGTTGTACAAGCTTTTTTTACTTCTTAGCTTTAGCTGGATGCTGGAGTGCAATGCTAAACCAAACATGTCATATTTAATCGACTGCATTTTGCTGTGTAAATGTGATATGTCATTAAACCATCACTTTGAAGATAGGCTCCAAGGCTTGGTATATGTAGGCGCTGTACTATGGGGTGTTATCTGTCCCATCACATCTAAAACCAGCAAACTTACACTCCACTGCAGAAGCTAGCATTGCAGCTGGAGGTTCGTTTTTGCAGGAAACACGTCTTTCGCCGCCCCCTTCATGGCCACAATTAATTTTATCTCTTGGGGATTATCAGCAGTCGGCCTTGTGCAGCTCCACAACGTGAAAAAAGCAGAGGAGCCGGAGCCTGGGGACGGATTTCATCTTTCTGACAAGATCTCTCGCAAAAGATTCGTCTGTTTGCTTTCTGCTGGGTACAGCTCCAGTCCAGCACAGCTACAGGCTACATACCCTGCTCCTGTGTGTGTGTGCGTCACTGTGTGTGTATGTCTTTTAAATTGAAAGAGAGAGAGAGAAACTCAAAAGTTATAAATATGATTTATATTTATACGTGATAGATTAATTTAATATTATTAATTATAAAAAAATAAAGTGAGTAAAAATGTGAAGTTGAATGGAATAGGGTAAAAACGTGAACTGAACGGAATAGGGAATAAAATGGGTTATATAATTAATTCATTAATGGCTTAGGGTCAAGTGAAGGGTTAGGTACTACAGAGACTCATATAAAATCATATAGAAGTTAGGGTGCATTTTATAAATGTACAATTAAATGTTAGTTGAATGTTAGATGAGCATTTATGAGACATACATAATGAACCATCTAAAAATGGCAAAGTATAGAAAACATATGACAAAGTTAATAAAACAGGTTAAGTGATTAAAAAGGGTTATGAAGTGAATAAAACAATTTATATAGCGAATACTGATTCATGGGGTGGGATATAAAGTACATAGAATGGGATCTACAACATTGTGAATGTTACAGGCTTTATAATTAGTTTATTGGTTGTAAAAGAGAATACAATAGCATATATAGGGAATATGAAATGGAATTAAGTAAATATAAAGAAAATAAAGTTAATAGAATGTCACAGCATGAATAAAATGGTATATCTAGTCAAATTAAAAGGTAATAAAGCAAACAAAATGGGTTGTGAATATAATAAAAGTTATATGTAGTAAATATAATGAGTTATAAAGTGATCAGAATATACATTATAATAGTTGAAATGGTCCTACAGTGAATAGAACAGTGTATATAGTAAGCAGGATGAGTTATAACAGTTATGCAGGGAATGGAAGCAGGTACAGCTTTTTATTACAATTAAAGGCCACTGATATGAACTGGAACCAAAAATAATTAGCAGACATCGGCAGTCGGAGCACATTTTTACGTATAATTTTTTACGTCCCATCGCTAATGCAGAATCCCATTTTCTACCCTACTGACAGCGAGCAGCCGTTTAGCCTATAATCTGGGAAGCAGCTAAAAAGTAATCAAAGTAATGATTGAATAATTATCTCAAGAGCAATTAATTAAACATGCCAATGAACTCATCTTGAACATCTGTCCTGGTTGCGGCTCTTAATGGCTTGTGAGAATAGCGGGCCGCAAAACGGGGCTAGCGGGCTGCATGCAATCATCTGCACAAATGCCATTGTTTACCAACAATAATTAATACCATGTCATGTATAACTAAGCTCTGTAGGCTGATAATGGCTCCGGCTTGTGCTCTCTGGAGTGCGGGTAAGACAGTTAAAGGTCAGACTGGCGTTGGGTACGGGCCAGATGCTCTTGTGAGATCACTTTTAACTTTGTTCTTTTTGTGTGTGGAGTCTTGGAAGGCATATTGCGTGGGCGCTGGTGGGACACTGCTTTGGAGAGGCATTTACAAAAGACCCACGAGCACAATTAGCAAGTCATCATTAGTTCCAATCAGGCCCCTAAGCCTTGTTCATTTGAAGCCTTTCAACTCACACACACAAACACACACACACACGCATTCACCCACACACATACACACATTCACCCACACATCAAGAGTGCATTGTTTATCAGTCTCTGTCTCTCTCTCTCTCTCTCTTTAGAGGCCTGCTGTCGACCATCCAGTCTCTTTCTGTTTCACTCTTTAGACAGACAGACGGGGGTTTATAAAGTGTAGCAGATAAGAAGTCAGCGCACATACTAGTTTTATTAATGCACTCTTTATGACCTCATAATCAACACATTCTTCTGCTCTTCTCTTCTTCAGGGATTTAGAATAAACCTATTTTATTTTAGGGTTACACTCAGTGAGTACTGTGGAATAGCTTTATGTAATAGAATAACACAATATTCCAAACTAATAACACGAAACTAGACTTATATATAGTATAGCAAAGAATGACACAGAGAAGTGACAGCAACTGACTAGTTTCATAGTAGTTACTAAAACAGTACCAAAACTAATAGTGATCAGCTGACATAACCGCCAGCAATTCAAACTCTTACTAAACTCTGAACAGCATTTACAACTGTCAAGTCAAGGTTTAGCTATAAGAGTTGCTCAGTGGTGCACCATAGTCTAGTTTTAAAATGTCAGTATCACATGCCTAACAGCCGGCATGGTGCTATGTAGCTTCATCTGCTTCATATAGTTCTATTCTATTGATACTATGAATACTATTTCCAGTAATAAAATTGCATTTATAACTTCAGCATTGCTGTTGTTTAACTACATCCTGCCACATCCTGTTGGACACCACAGCCAATATAATGAGTGATAATTTCCCACCTATTTCACTGTCAGATTAAAGCCTGCACAGTGCATCAACACACACACACACACACACACACACACACACACACACACACACACACACACACACACACACACACACACACACCTTAAAGTGTGGCCAATTCCATCCTTCAATACTGCGCTTAAAAAAACGACGCTCAACACAGCCTGCTAAAACACATTCCACTACACCGCAGTCATCGAAATGAAAAGAGAGCCAAGCCATTAAAAAGTGGCCAATCATCAATAGCTGCACAGCCTTTCTGCCATGTACGACTGGTAAAAGCAATTATTATCTTCAATGAATTGTGGCAGAAAAAGAGGAGAGTGAGAGAAACGAGGGTTCACAAACGCACGCAAGCAGACACACACACACACACACACACACAGCCACACACAGACACTATCTCTCTCTCTGCACTGGTAACCTCCCAATGTTCAGTTTTACCACAGCTGCTCACCTCCAGCAGTAATTGGCCTTTTTTACCCTTTTGCTAAATAAGCTGTGAAACAGAGACGTGTTTGGAGTCTTAATGGCTGATTTGAACTCTATTCACTAAAGAACAAAATCGACAATTATATGTGTTCTTCTGTGTGTGTGTGTGTGCATGTGTGTGTGTGGTTACACAAACCGTGCCAACAACATGAGGAAAATGTTGCACTGTTCAAAGCTAAAAGACCAAAACCATTAATTCTGAGGGTAAAAATGTTTGTATTATTATTTTATTCAAATCAATATACCCATCAATCAACCAATCCCCTTCTTAACTTTCAATGGAAGTCAAAGACATTACTTATATTTGAAAGTGAAAAAAAACGACAAAAATAAAGTGATTATTGTCTTGCATCATACTGATTTCTTCTTCTCTATCGATTCCACCAGGTATGCTTCCTATGACACTGTTGGGGTGGAGGGGGTTTGGAACCACAATTTTCCTGTAATTTTAAAGGGCGCTCAGTCAAATCCTATTCATATAAACTCCTCCAATGCCCCCAACAATCCCCCAATCCTCATGTGAACTTTTTTCCAGCTGCATGTGCAGCATCAATAGAAGGTAGCTAATGTCCTCGGAGGAAAGCGCAGACCCCCAGTTCATATACATCAGCTAACAGATGCCTGTGCTGACCAGCATCATAGCAGGAGTAATGAAGGGAGAGAGTGAGTTTCATCAACCCACCCAGAGAGACCAATGGCAGTTGTGCTTTCTTAGATTCTGGCTGCTAACAGTGAGCGGCATTATGTAAGATTGGAACCAGTGGTCCTTGGATCATAGTGGCAGTACAACAAAGATTTTGAAATATAATGTATATAGCTGTCATGGCAAAGATCTTACAGTATTAATTATGGAATGTGTGGTTGTGTGTGTGCACACATGCATACATACATAAAAGGGTGTGATGTCGCTCTTGGCTGTTAAAAGGTGACACATCTATTGACAACATGCACTCTGACGTCCATCCAGCATCAGGCTCAAAATCAATAAGCCAGATATGAAAGCGCCATGCTGCTTTTAAAATGCTTTTATACAGCTTCCATGATATTACATGAAAGGAAAAAAGCCCTGACCACCAAGGTTAGGGTCATAGAATAGGAAGCAAGTGATTATGTGAACAAATCAGCAGTCAACAGGAGTGGGTTCCACTTGTACTGCAAGTTTTATTGCCTGCCTGCACCTGAGGCCCATCATTATTTAAGAAGCAAGCCCCTAAGCAGCTCAATCAGGTGTGTTAGTGTCAGAAAACTCCTGTGGTGCAGGTGAACTACATCGACTGTAGGTGGGAAACACTGCCCTACAGAGCTCGGTCACACCATCTGAACCTTCACGCCATGTTCCTCATGACATCGTGGCTTAATTGAATTCCTTAATCCTCATGTTTTAAATGTGTAGGCATGTAAAGCCGTCACCGCGGCACGCTCTGTTACCAGGACGACCGGCTTGTGGTCTTTCGTGTTGTTTCCTTTTTTTCTTCTTCTTCTTAATTCCCTCTCTTCAGTCTGCAGGGAGGCGGCAGTTACGACCTGCGTTTTCTCCAAAAGCTGCGGAGCACGAAATTAGCTCAAAGTAGCAGAGCTGAGAACACACACTGCAGTGCTGCAAGCCTGCTGGCACGTGGCTCTATAGCTGTGTTTCCAATCACGCTACACAGCTCCTGTTTCTTCTTTCAGACCCTAAACAAGTGTGGGCTAACTCTTAATTAGTGACTGTCAGTTTGCAGAAACAAAAATCACAGTTTTATAATTCTTGTGGAATTCATCCAGTTGTTTTGCCATACAATGTGCTGGATTTGTGAGATAGGGGTGAACATCTTGTTTAACTGATTAAGTCTAGACTAAAGGCACATCTTAAACCATGCACAAGGTGCGTTGTGATGCGCATTGCTATCTGAAAAGTGTGGTTTTGTAATAACTTTTTCTTCACAAAATAAGACAAAAATATATTCACGCTATTTAATTGCAAAAGCAGTGGCAAATAAATTGTCAAGATCAATTATGTATTGCACTTTGAAGAAGCATAAGGTCATCTGTGTCCTTTAAATTGTGCCTTATGTGTTTTTGTCAATGTGAAATCTTATGTATAACTATCGTATTGTTGCAGATCTGCTAAAATGCTAAATGTATGTCTATTTATCTGTATGTCTATCCATCCAAAAAAAAAAACACTTCACTTAGTGTAGTCCTTTCAACAACAGTAGTTATTCCATAGATGTATAAGGTTAAAAGAACCTTTTAAAAGGTTAGCTGAGAGTAGCAGCAGGATAAGCAGCAAGTAGAGATACAAAAATTAACTAAATGGAACCCATCAAGATCCAAAACATAATACGAAAAATACATTTTGTTGCTTCTTTCTAGTTGCTAGTTTGGCACCTTCATTATTCCCTAATAAAATATGTCCACATGGTTAATTCTAGGCTTAGGAAATAAGGAGTTAACAGTGGCAGCCCTACGTACATACCAAGCATCCCATCCCAGTCATCCCATAACAGTAATATGTAGGACAGAACTGTAAAAGAAGAGCTAGAGGGCAATCACAGCGTATACTGGCCCTCAAAACACACTAATGGACCTCAATAAACGTTTTTTACAGTGATTCATGTGTCTTGCCGAAAAAAACATCTATTTACAAATATAAGAATCAAAGATTTTTTAGGCTTTGTTTTCCAAGTGAGTTGAAAATGTTCATAAAACTTTGTGTTAATGCTGTGATCCACTAAAAGCCCAGTTTTGATGAGGGATAAAATATTGTTTGTGGTTACCTGCTTTATATATTTGTATTATCATTTGTTTTCGACACTTTAAAATTTGCTAAGCTCATTTTACTAGAGAATTTAGGAAATGGATCTTTGCACTTTTGCTATATTATCTGTCTGTAGAAAGTCTATGCAGGATGGCTGCTAGTTTGCTAGCAATGCAGTGTCAGTATAGTTGGAGCTCAGGTGGGTGGGACGTGAGCTAGGTGGATTTTAGGTGGGCTCGGGCTCTGAGTGGAATTGTACAGGTGTTGTTACTGGCACCCTGTTGCGCTTTCCAAATTGGTCCCATTGTTTCTACCAACCTTCCCATATAGGTCCCAGTGTGCAGCAAAAATGGGACTCATGTAGAAACCCTTAAGGCCTCATTACTGACTCTAGTGGGCATCCACATATGGGGGCAACATCTTGTGGATAAAACTTTTTGGTTCCCAGCTGGGCTGCCCATATATGCCCCAGATGGGGCATAGGAAACCTGTCTACTGTAGTTGTGGTCCAAAAACTCAACAAATTACAAAAACCAAGGCTTATACTCTAAGAGGTTAATTCATATTTTCATTTATAGAAGTTGTAATAATACGTCATCTGTTTGGTCTCTTCACAAGGCCATGACTCACTGTTTATCTCCTTTTTTCCAATTATTAAAACCTCTTATCATCTCAGCTTTCAAGGCCAGAGAGCCAGCCCCTGCTTGTATTGCTTTATCATGGAAAAGCCCCCCTGCATGCCAAGGACACTTCAGTAGCTGTTTGTATGTCAATATCACATTTACCCACTTAGCAATGTTTGCGCTTTTGATCATGCCATGCTAAAACAATACGCTGCAGGAGCAGGATGTTGGGGAGTGGGGCAGGGTGTGTTTTAGATTTAATAAAGAGCATGAAAGTGACACTGAGTGAAAACCAAGGTCAACCCAAGCCCAAAATTGTATTGTAAAAATTAACCAGGCATGGGATGGACTGCAAGTTTAAAAATACATATAAAGCTCTGGAGAAAAAAAAAAAAAAAAAGATGCAGAGCTTTAAGACCTCAAATAATGCAAAGAAAACAAGTTCATATTCATAAAGTTTTAAGAGTTCAGAAAGAAATATTTTGTGGAATAGCACAATAATTTGGTTTTTAATTAAAGCTTTCATGCATCTTGGCATGTTCTCCTCCACCAGTCTTACACAATGCTTTTGGATAACTTTATGCCTTTACTCCTGGTGCAAAAATTCAAGCAGGTCAGCTTGGTTTGATGGCTTGTGATCATCCATCTTCCTCTTGAATATATTCCAGAGGTTTTTGATTTGGTAAAATCAAAGAAACTTATCAACTTAAAGTGGTCTCTTCATAAGCATGTTGGAAATATTACTGAATTGAGACAGTAGTTAAAACATTTGCAATTATTAATAATGTATTAACTAGTGTGTGTTAGCCACCCAAAAACAATCCAATAAACTCATAATATGATAGTGTTCTAAATTAGAAAATTAGAATAAGGTAGCCCTCTCTCTCTTTCTCTCTCTCTCTCTCTCTCTCTCTCTCTCTCTCTCTCTCTCTCTCTCTGTCATCTTGTCTTGTAATCTGTTCTGATGGACAACAGGTCTTGATCAGTGTTTTGTGTTTTCTAAGGGTATAAAATGTAAGTTCTACATTCACTGTTCAAGTTTCCGTTATTTTAAAGCTACAACTGATTTACAGCTCGAGTACAGACTTAAACAAGCAAACCTCAAACAAACATCAGGCTAATCAAAGTGAGAAATTGCCAGAGTATCCCTTTAATTCCTCCAGGGAGACATTTAAAGCACTCTAAAGCTGACAGAAGAACAGGTGCAGGTACGGCACAGATCTACGTACATGTGGCTGGTTATGATGAATAGGGTCGATTGCGATGGTGAAAGCTAAGAGAGGAGACTGAAAGAGTTGATTAATGGGCCTTGGCTGCTGAATTATGACTAATGCAAACAGTGGAGACGGAAAGCAGTCCTTGGTGGAGAGGAGGAAAATAAAGAAAAGGTAAAAATAAAGTCAAAGAATCACCTTTGCTGCAACATGTTGAGCAGACAGACTGCGGAGAGTGTTTTAAAAAAGAACAAAAGAGCAGTTACGGACTGAGGTTGGCGAGGAAAACTAAGAAAAGAAAGAGATGCAAGTAAGAAGGGAGCAAAGAGAATAGTCTTCAATAGCAGAAGAAAAGTTTAAAGTTTTAGGGGCATTGTATCTCCATGCTTTGATTAATTCAGAAAAGAGAAAGGAACATTACCAGGCTAAAGTCAATTTAATTCAGAAATTGTTGCTGATTTTTTCATTTATCTGATTTAATACTCTAACAAGATTGGAGTGAATGTCATATGTGGTCCTAAATACGTATGACAAATGAATGTGAATGTTCAGATAGAATGTCTAGTGTGTTTTTTAAGAATGCACTGAACAATATTTGGCAACCAAAAATGTTATGAAGTGAAGAAAAAAGTGGAAAGGCTGAATAATTTTTACTAAAGAGTTATTAAACTATTAGGACAGAAAAGGGCTCCCTACAGCCACAGGGCTGTGTGAACACTAAGCATAAACAGGGACTTCGCTCTATCATCAACTCAGTGAGTAATCCAGCTTAGAAAAACAGTTAGCATCACACTCCAGCCCTCTCAGATAAGCCTACTTTTAACCTGATTGTTATTGCAATTATGAATAGCGGTTGCAGAGGTTGGCGGCTGTGCAGCTCTGCATCCCTTATTTCAATTTAAAAGCCCTCTGTAGGCTTTTGTAGTTGCGTGAGCTGACATTGTAAAATATATTTAGTAGAAACACTGTATTACTGGTATGTCTGTAGAACGTTAAAATGTTTAGTGTTAAATATTTAGAAATCTTAAGAATCGTCTTTCTGCCTTTCTGTCAGCCAACACCAGTGTTGCGCCCAGTTTTTACTCCATACCAAAATCCAACTGCCTTTAACGTACACACTGGTGAAGCAAAAGAAATTGCCCAACAAATAACACTCACAATTCCTGTTGTTGTGTTGATGAAAATCTTTAAATATCCAGTTGCCTTTACAGCAATCCACAGAGCATTGTTTAAGGGGTGCAGGATTATGGCAGAATTGTGACAGGATTGTGGAATTTGGCTCAAACTATAACTATGTTGTGCATAAAACTATAAATGGGCACATATTAAATTTCTTTCATTTGTTTGCTACATTATCCTCATACCTCCCTCCAGTGAACAACCTAACACCAATGAAACCTACCAAAGCTCCGTACCTTGGCTGGTTGACCACATTTGGCACGGGGAGGTGTAGATTAGAATTTTTCGTCATTACCTTTAGGCTAGACTGTTTAAAAACGAGCTGACGAGAGAAGATCAATAATGTTCTGCTCAGCACCTGACGTCTACAATCCACCCAGACACTTTACTGCTCTTTACTACAGCAGCTCTACAAATAACTGAGACCAGCCCAATACAGCTCTCTTTAACAGCGTATCCACACCCTGAGAGAGAGAGAGAGAGAGAGAGAGAGAGCAAATAAAAGAGAGATGGAAGATGGAATGAAATAAGGGATATGCTGGATAGTTAGGGAGAAGAGACAAAAAGAGAGAGAGAGAGTGAGAGAGAGTATGAGAGAGTGAGAGAGAGTATGAGAGAGTGAGAGAGATAATTTGCTAATTAATCTCTCTCTCTTGTGAGGAGTGGTTACACCCAAGGCCATAACAGTAAATCAGCTCAATTAGGATGTCCAGAGGGTGCTGAAGAAAACCAGTAAAATATTCACATACCCAATCTACACTCTCTCTCTCTCTCTCTGTCTCTCTCTCTGTCTCTGTCTCTCTCTCTGTCTCTCTCTCTGTCTCTCTCTCTGTCTCTCTCTCTGTCTCTCTCTCTGTCTCTCTCTCTCTCTCTCTCTCTCTCTCTCTCTCTCTCTCTCTCTCTCTCACACACACACACACACACACACACACACACACACACACATACGGAAAAGCACAACAACACTGACCATTCTCCTCCATGTATCAGGGGAAATAGTATATTGACATGTTTCCTTTAAAAAGGAAGTGGAAGCATATTGTATTCTTTATAAATGCTTCGTGCACTCTTTCTCTACACCCTGACAGCTGCTATTCACACCCCTACCTCCCACCCTCTCTCTCTCTCTCACTCTCTCTCTCACTTTGTTGAACACTGCACATTTACTGATCTTCCCTCCTTTATTTCTGGCCCACCTGCTCCCTAATCTTCAATCAGGCCTGATTCAGCTGCTGGTGGAGGCCTTTCAGCAGCGCTGGAGGTTCAGGTGTAGGCAGCGTTAGGATCACCAAAACCCTGCAGCCGGGGGTGTTTACATTTCCTCTTTCCTCACTTTGGCAAGCATTATGGACTCTTTTTTAGCAGAGGAAAGATGTGCAGTGCAGGTGTCAGAGATCAGTGTGTATTCATAATACAGGATACAGGTCTGTCTGTTTACCCCAGCGAGCATCTACATTTACCAAAATAGCAGTGGAACTTTCTGGAACAGTTTCAAAAAAGATCTGCTATACCGTTCTTAAATTAGACAAAACTACAACATTCAGGCATTAATGATAGTGACATATATAAAAACCATGCAAAAAAAATCTGTAATGTTGGGATTCTAACCATCAACAACACAAACTATTAGCAACACCAGTACTAAGATACTCAATCAGCCACCATAACTTGCCACACATCACTGAAAAAAAAAAAAAACATAAGACATAATAATATCAAAGCTCTCTGTTCTCAATTAAACACCATCATTGCCAATGAAATACCAAAATATTTTTTCTTTAACAAACCAAGTCAAAGCAACAAAGCACCAACCATCATTCTTCACCAAACACCATCATTTTCCATCAAACATTGTTAGGCTTCACCAAAAACCATAATTTCTCTACAAACCATGATCATTATCCACAAAAAAACATAATTCCCTACCAAACATTACTCCATTACTTTCTACCAAGCACTACCATTTTTAAAGAAACATTATTCTCTACCAAAACCACCATTCTTAATCAATCATAACTCTTTTTTTAAACTGCCATCATTCTCCACAAAACACCATTTCCCACCAAACATCAGCAAATACCATCATTATCTAAAAAGCAAGTCCGTTTCTAATAGACCTTCCATATTCTAAATCCAAACTTATCCTGAAAAAAAAAAATATATATATATACAGGTTTTTATTTAGGTCTTTGTTTAGATGGTATACAGTAAATGTGCCTGTGATATGAAGAGATGGTTTAGAAATCCACTAAAGTGTAATGATGGACATTTAATATTGAATGTGCCTTTTGAATTGATGGCAGTATTGGTAGATACGCAATATGGAGTCTAATAAAATTAATATCCAGTCAGACAAGCTCTGAGAACAGTGCACCTCTATGCAGGCTGGTGTTGAATTATAGTTGTCACATTTATTTTGTCAGGTAATATCCATCCTTTCATAACGACAGAGAGAATCTACATCCCAGAATGAAGCGACAGTATTTTCATACAGTGAATAATTGAAAGTGATTTGGGTTAATATCACTCGTATTGGAAATGCTGAAATCTCAAAATATTCTCATATCCGGCGGGCTTTCATAAAACCACGCTGCTATCTTGTGTCTATTCAGTTTATGCTAAGACACCCCTCCCTCCCCATGTCGTTCTCGTCTTCTTTCTCATTCTTTCACTCTATCTCTCCATTTATCTCTCTCATCTCCATAACACACACACACTCACTCACTCATTCTAATGTTCATTTTCTTCACCTCTCTGTCATTCCTTCTACCTATTTCTCTCTCTCTCTCTCTCTCTCTCTCTCTCTGTAAGCTCTATATGTTTAAAATGTGCTGCTGAATGCAATTATTGAGAACTTTGTTTAGTCAATAAATAGTAAGTATGTCTGTTGTTTTAGCTCAGAATAAGACATGTTGTTTTTATTGTTATTGAGGGCTTGCTGAGGGAAAATCAAGAACTTTTAGCCTTGCTCCTGTTCCCTTCTTAGGTTTGGTGTAGTTGCACTGAACATGTAGAAAAGTATGTGTTGTGCTGTGTTCTTCTTTTAAAGTGAATGAGTCTGGTGATTTTTTAGCAAAAACTCATCTCATCTTTTAGCTTTTAGCAGCTCTCTTAGGGTTTATTGCTATATTCATTAAGTTTAACGATGTGTGAACGGGAAGACAAAGACTAAGTTTACTGTTCTGATGTCTCCATGTTCGCAGTAGCTCTTCTATAGGCATCATCAGCAGTGTTGTGGTTGCTCAGGTAACCAGTGATGCAACCAGAAAACCTACAGACAACCTACAACCTACAAATTTATATATTAGGCTTTGCAGCACATTGATGACATTTATTTGAATATTTTATCCCCACTCCACTCAAGAGTTCTGCTCCTTTCAATTCAAAAATCCTTAAAAATATTAAGGACTGCTGCTGGTAACTCCATCTCATTATAACACTTTCACAGTAGTTCACGTGCATTCAACCAACCAGATCAGAAAAAAATGACAGTATTGCACCATTAGGGTGCTTTTCTTTCAAAAGGAAAATGCACTCAATCTTACCTTCGCCAAAGGTTCATTCTGCAGTTTACATCTCAGGGCAGAGAACTGAAACAGCAGAAAAACAGAGAACAGTCAGTGAAAATGTTCCAGAAGTGCACGTACATAGTTTTCTTTTTTTTTTTCCCTGTTAAATAATGTGCAGAAGGTTCTTTCGCAGCAGAATTGTATAGAAAATTCCATAACATGTTTTAGATGTTTATAGGAAAATTGACTCAAAAGTAGGGAAGAAGGGATGCATGTATTAATATAACACGGTCAATTTAAAACGTATTAGCAGAATTATTGGTCGAGCTTGTGTTGTATCATAAAACACGGTGCAATTACAATCTCCTTAAAAGCAGAAAAACAAATTACACTTCCTCCAAAATAAACAAGGCAGTAAATAAATACATGTATAAATAAATAAAAATAAATAAATAAGATGAGTATTTAGGGTTTGCTGAGGACATTTTCTCAGGCTATTTCCTGCCAGCATCAGAGGCATCCGCTGCCTCCAACAGGCCCACAGACTAATATCCCTGCAAATGATTAGGTGCTTATTGAACCAGCAAGGAGAAATGTGCTTTGGGTTGTTTCCACAAAATGAGGCCTGTGGTGAATTGAGGGCAAGGCTGGTAAATTCATCAGCGTTCACACATGCACAGCTCCCATGATAAAAGTGACTAAGTGATGAAGTGTGTTTCCCTGGAGAACTGGAAACAAGTGAATGGAGAATTAATCCCAGGAAAGACCTATCATTCTTCACCAAACCCTAACATCATTATGCTCTATAAAACAGGTGGTTTCCAACAAATACTAGAACTTACCAACCAACACCGTAATTCTCCAGCAAACACCTATGATTTACCAAACACCAGCACTCTCCAACAAATACCACCTCTTCACCAAACATTATAATTATCTATTAAACAACATAAATCTCCAATATAATGTCATTCTCCAATAAACACTTTCGCTGTCCAACAAATTGTTTATGTTTATCCACCAAACACCAGGATTCTCCAACAAACACCAGGATTCTCCAACAAACACCAGGATTCTCCAACAAACACCAGGGTTCTCCAACAAACACCAGGGTTCTCCAACAAACACCAGGATTCTCCAACAAACACCAGGGTTCTCCAACAAACACCAGGGTTTCTCCAACAAACACCAGGGTTTCTCCAACAAACACTAGGGTTCTCCACCAAACACCAGGATTCTCCAACAAACACCAGGGTTCTCCAACAAACACCAGGGTTCTCCAACAAACACCAGGGTTCTCCAACAAACACCAGGGTTCTCCACCAAACACCAGGGTTCTCCAACAAACACCAGGATTCTCCACCAAACACCAGGATTCTCCACCAAACACCAGGATTCTCCACCAAACACCAGGATTCTCCACCAAACACCAGGGTTCTCCAACAAACACCAGGATTCTCCACCAAACTCCAGGATTCTCCACCAAACATCTGGGTTCTCCACCAAACACCAGGGTTCTCCACCAAACACCAGGGTTCTCCACCAAACACCAGGGTTCTCCACCAAACACCATGGTTCTCCACCAAACATCTGGATTCTCCAACAAACACCAGGATTCTCCACCAAACACCAGGATTATCCAACAAACACCAGGGTTCTCCACCAAACATCCGGATTATCCAACAAACACCAGGATTCTCCAACAAACACCAGGATTATCCACCAAACACCAGGATTCTCCACCAAACACCAGGATTCTCCACCAAACACCAGGATTCTCCACCAAACACCAGGATTCTCCACCAAACACCAGCCTTCTCCACCAAACATCCGGATTCTCCAACAAACACCAGGATTCTCCACCAAACATCCGGATTCTCCACCAAACACCAGGATTCTCCAACAAACACCAGCCTTCTCCACCAAACATCCAGATTCTCCAACAAACACCAGGATTCTCCACCAAACATCCGGATTCTCCACAAAACACCAGGATTCTCCACCAAACACCAGGGTTCTCCAACAAACACCAGGGTTCTCCAACAAAAACTGGATTATTCAAAAAACACCAGGATTCTTCAACAAACACCAAGATTATGCAACAAAAAAACAAGCATTCTCAACAAAACACCAGGATTATCCAACAAACACCAACATTCTTCACCAAACATCCGGATTTACCACCAAACACGAAAAATCTTTACAAAAGAATCACTACCATTCCTCTCCTCTACATTTTCCATCACACACTGTCATTTTTCACCAATCTAACAAGCATCACCATTCTTCTCCAAACATTATAATCATCACCAAACACTGTTTGTGGACACGTGGCTTTTCCAGTGCCTCAAAAGAGCTCAGAATCAGAATGTGAAAGTATCTAGAATGAGGGGTATATTAATACTAGCCTTGGATGCTCCGAGTGAATGACTAATCACTGCTGTAAGTTGCTCTTGATAAGAGCGCCTGGTAAAGGCTATAAATGTTACTGAGAACGCTCAAGAGACTGTAACAAGTCACATACAGGTGTTTGGTATTTTGGGTATTTCAGGTAAGTGCCCTGCAGACCTCAGAATGGAGAGGGTTTAGTACTAAAACAATTAAAAAGAGAGACTCCTTTGCTTTGGTTGGAATGGAAGCAATCAAGAATATTTACCTGTCCTCTCTCAGACCAACGCAATTATTGCTGCTTTTTTTTCTCTCTTATTTTTAAATACTGTGTTCTGTCAAGAGGAAAATGGTTAGTGTCATTTAGTAACTCTGAATATAAACAAGAGGTGAAGAGCCTCTCTCTCTCTCTCTCTCTCTCTCTCTCTCTCTCTCTCTCTCTCTCTGTCTCTCTATCTCTCTCTATCTCTCTATCTCTCTATCTCTCTATCTCTCTCTCTCTCTCAGAACTGTGGCCTCAGCACATTCAGGGCAGCGGGATGAAGCGATAACCGTAAAAATGTCACCAAAAGGCTCGCTGTTATTTGCATGCAGATTGGATTCGCCAATTTCCGCAAAGGTCGGGCAGCGAAGGTGAGGGTTTGCGAGGTGTGACCGGACAACGATGGCTACAGTCGCTCCGCGCCGTCAGGCCTGACACTACTGTCATTGTCACACCAACGTTGCGACAGAGCTCTTATTGATGAGGGGATGGGTGAGGACTATCGATTGTTTTGATAGGACGACACGTCCCAGCAAGTTTTGATGGGCCGCTGAAATATCATGGTTTTAAAAATATGAAGTATGTGCAAGGACAAGCTTAAAACATCGCCTCCCCAACCACAGAAGCTTTAGTCCTAAACAGAACAAAAGATTAGAAGTATCCTAACTTAGCAAAAAGTGACAGTAGTATGTTTTATTAATCCAATGTATAAACATTTATTGTTTATATTAAAATAGTTGTGATAATACAGCACAGATGGATTTTTTTTTTCTGTTTCGTGCCATTTCTGGTGGATGTGTGTGCATGTTGTCATCTGTCCCTCATCTCTTATTCGTAGATTAAGGCATGTTTTCGATCTCATAGGGTTAAAGGGTACTGTCTGGAGCATGGATGCACAAGTAAGTTAATTAGCTTTAATTCAGTTCAGTCTTTAGCTTTGCTGTACTTTGTATTTACAAATTTGCTAGCAACATTTCTCTTTATTTCAAGCCTCTTCTGAAGCTGATGCACAAGAAAGCCTGCAAAAAGTTTAAAAAATGTTAAAATGCTCAGTGCAAAAGTCAAACACCACCTATACTTATTCAATGCCTGCAGTACGATCATCTCCCTGGGCTTAGTGATGCTTATAGTTAAGTATTCTTACAGTGGAAAGATTGAGAGAATCACCTGTAGATCAGATCTGACTCAATAAAGTAGTATATCTGACAGGAGCAGTTTTAGTGGTCTACCAAGTGGTCTACCGGGTTTGTAATGAGGTCCTGATTGAAATTGTGCAATCTGAATTTTGTTACTATTTCTGAACGCATGTACTCTGACTTTCAGTGGTTAATGAGTCGAGTTGGTTCTCCTGTAGAGCTTTATTGCAGCTTTAATCAAATCCACCTGAATTCTCCATTCAGATGCTTCTGAGGCTTTATTCACTCATTTATATTAAATTAGGCATGAGTTAAATGATCGTTATTATCAACACGGTTATCAAGTCCACTAATTTCCACCATATTTTTTTAGTGTGAATGCATACATATAATCAGTATTCACCCCAACCTTATTCTATTACCTTTGGTTTCTGCTGAGTTTTTTTTTTATACAGCACTCTGGATGAAGATGTAAGCCGTAGAGAATTTATTATTAAAACAGAACAATGAGCTGAAGCCAGGCTTTGAAGCTCGGAATCATGGCTTCATCTCAACGTCTTTATGAATTAATTCATTATCATCTCTTCTCCTGCACTCTACTGGAGGAGGACCAATAGGAACACGTGTGTTGTTCAGGACCATGGGTAGTTTCCATTCTCTAATGTTTATGAAGACGCTGACTGAAACTCTTTATAGCTGTTTGCAGGTTGCAGTTTGGGTCTATAACACCAAGACGACCATATGTTTATGTGAACAAGAAAGCATTAGTTTCTGCAAGGTTTAAGATGAAGTCACTATACTTTGGTTGCACATTAAAGAAACAGAAATAGACAGCACATGTAGGTTAATATTTAAGACATGCCTTAAAAGATGTTCACATAAGACATATTACATGTAACTGAATACACCATATAGATTCCTCTAATCCGGAAATTATAGCCTGGGGTAGAATGATAGCTCTTCATGCTGATATCTGTGTAACCTGCTGGAATTACAGAAAGACTGTAGGATGATCCAGTTAATCTGTTAAAATTACAGAGTTTTTACATGTGTTAGTGCCTCGGGGCCATGATGGGATGGCAAAGTGTCTAAAGCTTAAACCCACACTGAAGCAAATATATGGCTACATTTTAAAATATAGGATTTTAAATGGTTCTTGTCTTGGATATACAGTTACAAGAATGTACAAAAGGTAATTTAAATACATATTTAGGTTTCTTTATGGAACCAACAGTATATAACCCTTTATATACCACTGGCAGGATGGGACAGGGTTAAGTATCATGTCTAGGGCTGTCCCTAACGATTATTTTTTAAACGATCATTCTAACGATTATTTTTTTCGATTAGTCGACTAATCTATTTATTGAGAAACATATTTAAATAACTATAATTTTACGTTTTAAAGCAAACGATAAATTACTATATTTATATATAATAACAACAACAACAACAACAACAACAACACCACAAGCCTACTAAACCAAACCCCACACTTATAATCACTTACATGTACAACACGTTGTTTAGATCTATTACGCTAAAAATGGATAAGCTCCCATACACCACAACCGTGTGTTGCACTGTTTTCTGTGACCGCTAGATTTTGTGACCACTGGCAGGTAGTTCTCAGCAGACCAGTGCACTGGCCGATTCGAAACGTGTTCGTTTCTAATGTTTACCCCGACTGGCCAAAACGGTTCAGTTTAGGGCTGAGGGTAAGGTGTAGGTATAGAAAGCTTCTGTTTTGCCAATGAACGCTCATAACCGTGAGCACTGGTCACAAAATTCCGACGGTGACAGAAAACGGTGTAACACCGCAGCGCCGACGGCTCTAGCTAAAATAACTTAAGGCAGCTAGCTTAGCTAAACACCTGAACTTATGAATAATGCTACTGTTTCTGGAAACTGCGAAATGCCATGCACAAATATAAACCAAAAATGTATAATTTCTGCCTGTGGCAGGTTTAAAACCTTTGGTAGACAGCCTTAAGTCTTTTTAAGGACACCCGCGGAGACCCTGATGTAAACGGTAACTTACTGTGTGACTCTGTTGACATAGTGCTCCTGGATGTTTGCGCTTCAAGTGCTCCTGCATAGCAGTTGTGCTACTGTGATAGACCATCCCCATTTTGCACATATGGCAGAGGACCACATTGTTGCCCTTTTGCGTGAAATGCTCCCAAACTTTAGATGCCCGCTGGCGTTTTTTTGTAGCTGGAGATCGCTCTCCGGAGTCCATGCTCTCCACAGGCACCGCCATGTTTACGACGCGCCGACGCGCGTTATGCAAATCGATGTATTTTCGTAATCGATGACGTCGATTATGTCGACGCGTCGCCCCAGCCCTAATCATGTCCCATGGCTTTTGTTAGTCTCATATTAGTCATCAAATGCTGCACTGACCTGTGGAACATGTGTGTGGGGTGTCCTGCACTGAATGTGGATTAATGGCAGATTCACTTGTCTGTTCACATGTACAATTCCTATATAATCATCAGAATTACCCCCCCCCCCCACCCCCACCACCAGAACTAGTCAGAACGTGAATGCTTTATCCCTCTTGGTACATACTATTATGCCTATTTTGAGTCACTCACAAGATAACACCTCACAGTGTATAGAGATGTGGGTGTTTCCAAGCCATCCCATGACCTGTTGAATGTTTGTACTGTACATATTAACTACACTACCATAGTAGTTGTACCCAATAATGTATGCATTATAAATAGTTACATTACACACAAATACATACACATATGTACGTGTTCCTGTGTGCGAGTGCATGTGAGTGTGTGTGTGTGTGTGTGGGGCCTCTCTCTCTTCCTTTCCCTACTCATCTCCCTGCACTCATCTTCCTCATAATCATCATTTCTATTCTAGAGTCTGAATAGCACACTGATTCTCCCGTCTGGACACAGCACAAACACACACCAGGGTGTAAATAACACACTGAGCATGCTCAGAACACAAAGCGGGCTTGGACCTTTTCCAAACCAGCATGAAGAGACAAAATACACACATACGCAGCACAAAACTGAGCACAGCTCATAGACTGCTTGCATTTTATTATAGTCACAAAGACAATTGCCCCTATAACCAATAATAATAATAATAATAATAATAATAATAATAATAATAATAATAATAATAATAATAATAATCTTAAGTTACATTTAAGTTTCTTACTATACAAGCAAATAAATCTGTCTAGTTTTCACTCTGTTAACTAATAGAACAGTCTCGGTGCCTGCAGCATCTCTGCTCTGATTTTTAAATGCCTGTAAAACAGTAAAACTGTAAAACTTAATGCCCACTGCGCAATTTTAACCCACACCCAGATAATACGACTGTTGAGCCTAGCGAAAAAAAATGATTTTTTTTTTTTTTTTTTTTTTCGTGGGTTCTATTTTGGCCCCACATTTGGGTTTCAGTGATGGGCCCTATCAAGATATTGGTGGAACTAAGCGGGGTTGAATATGGTGCTCATGTGTTATGTACACTGCACTTGGAGTCTAGATGGGAAGCCAAACTGGGTTCAAGTATCAACATATGCACAAACCCATTCCTGACAAAGCCCATGCCAAGACAAGACAACCACATATGCAACACTTGTGGTGGGCATAGATGGAATTTGGCCTCTGTCCATACACACCAGTGAAAACACTCAGTGAGAGTGAGACAGTGAGCATATGTGCCCAGAGTGGTGGGCAATCATCACTGCAGTGCCCAGAGAGCAGTGAGGGTTAAGGGCCTTGTTCAAGGTCCCAACAGTGGCGGCCCCCAAACTCAGTTATCAAACCCACAACCTTGTTGCCGATGGCCAGAAGCTCTAACTGCACAGCCATGAATGGTCCAATTCACCCATGTGATCCCCATGGGATTGGTTGGGTAGCCACCAGACCTGGTATAGGTGTAGGCTTACCTGACTATATTTTAGAAACCCAACTCTTTCTCTACCTGATTGATTGCCTACAGATACAAATTGCACGAACTGTAATACTGTCTAACATGAACTCAATATACTCCAATACTTCAATATACTCTCATCTTATAGGCATTAAAGCAACATTAACATGCCGAAAGCCATATTGCAGCGATATATACATTATCTGAAGTATTACATCAGAGGATGGTTTGTGAGGTATTATCTTGTGAATGAGACCAAACACTGGCCAGCTTACGGCAAGACATGCGTGTATCATTGGATTTGAAGCTTAGCATAGTAGAAGTTCTATTTTCAGAAGTTCATATTTAACAAACCTCAATCCAAATAGTCAAAAATGTACCAAAAATACATATCTAAAACCACGGACTAATCCATACCACCTTAAAAATACCTGTATATAATGTAAAGCAAAGGTTTGTGTGTTTCTGCTGAACTAAAAGCTGTTCATGTTGTATGTACACAGTGGCAAAAATTCAAAAACAATAGCTGTTATCAGGTAACTGAACTGCAACTGCTGAACTAAAATGATCTACAGCTGTTTTGGATCAAACCACATCGATATGAAGAGAGACAATCTCACAGGTATGAGGAACCCTGTACAGTAACTGCTCATTTTATCACTTCTGTCACAGATGTGGAGAAATTCTCTTCCACAGTCTTTTCTTTTTCTTGTGGGATGGTGTGTGTGTGTGTGTGTGTGTTTGTGTGTGTGTGATGACATAGAAGAACACACCCTCCACATCGTTCATGGATAAAAAATGGATAAATAAATGAAGGGTCACAGTCTCTACAACAGCAGGTGTGAGTTAGGGTGTGTTTTATAGGGAAGGGGTGTGTGGGAGAGAGGGAGAGGGAGAGAGAGAGAGAGAGAGAGAGAGAGAGAGAGAGAGAGAGAGAGAGAGAGAGAGAGAGAGAGAGAAGAGATATTACACTGCCACCTGCTGGAAAAGTATATTACTGGAAATTATGTGTTTTTTTGTGGCATATGACCGTGCCTTTCCTGCTCATAAATACCTGCTTTAATAATTGTATTTGTATTAAATGATACAATGATTCTATTAAATATTTACATGGAAATTACAAGGACAAGAGACAAGGTTAAACAAAATATGATGTAAATCAATTTGTTAAAAATAGGAACGTACTAAAATGTGTTTGACCAGTGGTAGGATGGTACCCTGTTATATGTGAGTGTTGGACCTCCCAAGGTTTTTTTCCTCCTCCAGCTCTGAGGAAGTTTTTCCTTGTCTCCGTGCTCACTGGGGGGTTCTGTATTATATGTTCAGTGTTTTGCCTGATTCTAGCGCTATATAAATAAATTTGATTTGATTTGTTTATTCACAGAAATGTGAGCTGCACTGCATTTCTGGTGTCTATATGAACTCAAATTAAACATGTCTTTGTTTTAAATTGCGCTTTTTGTAACTGTCTAACTGTAACTTGACTGTATATGTCAAACATATACCTAAACCAAAAAATAAAGTCAAATATTGTATAGTTCAGACAATTAATTTGAAGGGGGAGTATTGTCCCTGATTAATTTTTTATACAAGGTCAATATTGCCCTCTAGTGGTGGATACTGGAAACACTGCTCAAGAATGAACAGATTCAGTCTGAAAAAAAGAAATTTGCAGTTGTTTTCTGTTCACTTATGAACCTCATATTTGTGTTTACGCATCCTTAAATACAATTAATTCTCACACATTGTTGTGTGCTCTATAATACAATGTGCACATAAATATATAAATAAATTACTTCTTAATAAATCACATTAAACCATGGTGTGTTAGAAGCTCATGTGAGAAACTAGATATGTTAAGAAATGTTAAAATGAGTGCAAAGATAATTAAACAAACTGTCTAAGTTATAGTAATTTATTTTTAAAGTTGTTAATTTGAACAGATATTTCTAATAGCCCTTTAACTGACATGTTTCCAATTTTTACTTTCTACAGTACATATTATATAAAGCGGAGCAGTAAGGATCATGTAATTTTGTAGCATCTTATATCCAAGTTATGGACAATTTAAAAAGACACATTTGAGAGGGAGAGACTGGTTCAATAGCCAAAAAAATTGTTTCTCAAATGGGTTACTTTCTCATAATGCACTGTATTGTGTTAGGGTGAACCACAGTGGTGACCTAGCTGAACCCTTGTGGTGCTGCCAAAGTGCTGCCAGGATTATACTGTCCAGATACATCAAAACCCACAGCAACATGGGTCAGTCTGGGGATCAACCACTAATAACAGCTTTAAATCAGACATGTTGGTCTTTGTGGTGTGCAGGTATTTATTACAGCTAAACTCAGGGAACCACTCGGGTCTGTATATACTCACTAAATGAGACCTCAAGTCTAAACTGTAATCATTTTATAGATATTGTCATGTTTTAATATTTTGAAAATAGCAGATTCGTGTTTTTTCTATAAGAAAATAGAAATGTGCTGTTGTTGCATGCATTGTACTTTAGAACTTATGTTTAAAAGTCATTTCTCCTGTGTTATTAGTTTATTTATATGAGCTCCATCTCCTCATTCTGTTTAAAAGAAGACAATCAGTTTCTCTAATGTTGCTATTTATAGGTGTATGTCTGAGAAAAATTAACATTCCTGTTTTACTCTATTCTACGGACAACATTTCTCCCAAATTCCAAATAGAAATATTGTCATTTAGAGCATTGTTTGTAGAAAATGAGAAATGGATGAAATAATCAAAAATATGCAGAGCTTTCAGACCTCAAATATAATGCAAAGGAAACAAGTTCATATTTATAAAGTTTTAAGAGTTCAGAAATCAATATTTGGTGGAATATCCCTGGTTTTAAATCACAGTTTTCCAGTTTACCAGTCTTACATACTGTTTTTGGATACATTTATGCCACTCCTGGTGCAAAAAATCAGGCAGTTCAGCCTGGTTCGATTCATTTACTGTGGCATCATTTTACCAAGCTTGTGCAAGGTCATAACTTGTACTTCTGTCCAGAACCATGTGTGAAAATGATGCCTTAAGCTCCCTGAACCCTGCACTCTTTCACAATATGGGCCTCATAAATACTGACATAAAACATTTAAAAAAAAAAAAAAAAAAAAAAAAAAAAAAAACACATTTGTGGAATTACCTGGTGCAGGTAACTTCATCCTTTGGGCACATAACATTGCTGAACCTAGACCTAACCAACCCCAGATCATAGCACTGCCCCCACCAGCAGATGACATGTCTCTCCAAATCATCACTGATTGGTGGAAACTTCACACTAGACCTCAAGCAGCTTGAACTGTGTATCTCTCCACTCTTCCTCCAGACTCTGGTCTCCTTGATTTCCAAATGAAATATAAAATTTACTGATGATCAGTGATGGTTTGGAGAGTCATGTCATCTGCTGGTGTTGATCCACTGTGTTTTATTATCAAGTCTAAAGTCAGTGCAGTTTTGTTTTCCCACAAAATCTTACAGCACTTCATGCTTCCCTCTGCTACTGACAACTTTTATGGAGACGCAGATTTCATATTGGCACACTGCCCACACTACCAGAAGAGACATTTATTTTTTTGTATTGTATTCCAAAGCACATAATATTACAAATATTTAAAAAAATCTCCACAAAGCACGATTGTGCTGTGCAGAAGGTTAGCAGAACTTAACTCTCTTCCTTTGTCTTTATAGAGAGAGGTTTTCATACAACCTTGATATGATTCATTAACAGTAATTCTATTAGCAGCTGTTCTTCTCAGTGAATGGCACTGTCTTTTTCAAGCGTCTTTTGTCTTTGTATAAATGTGTTTTTCCTGATAGACAAGTATAAAAAATTTGTCCTTTTTTCTGGGGGTTACATGTTAATAGCACTCCACTGCTGCTGCCAAACATTTGTCTGCCTTTATTTTCTCCCTCTAAATAGTAGTGTTTTAGAAAGTAGCTGAAAACCTTGTATTTCTCAATAAAAAAAAAAAATACTGCTACTACTATTCTTCTTCTTCTTCTTCTTCTTCTTCTTCTTCTTCTTATTATTATTATTATTATTATTATTATTTCATTTATTTTATATAACAACACTACTTTAGGAAACCATCTCAAGATATTTGAAAACAAATATATACTGAGACACCTACTGGCTTCTAACTTCTTCTGAAATCAAGGATATTAAGAAGAGATAATCAGTGTTACTGATTTTGGAGCATTGCTGTGAAGATTTGTTCACATTCAGCAATAAGAGCATTAGCGAGATTAGGATGTTGAATGATCATCAATCTGCCTCACCTCCAACTACCTAACTCATCCCAAAACAGCTGGATGGAGCAGCATCATTCCAGAGAACACAGCGCTCTCGGGTCTCAAGTACATGCCTGGCATTAGGCAGGGTGCCACCAGGTTATTATTTATCTGTTTCAGAGAGTCCTATTCTGTTTGCGGAACTTATCGACAGGGACTTGACAAGCTCTGTGTGTGTGTGTGTGTGTGTGTGTGTGTGTGTGTGTGCATGCATTTGGATTTTAGCTTGTATAAACTATTTAAGCACATTTTCTTAAAAAGTATCTTGTGAAGCACTTTTTTTTTTAAGTCACTCTGAATGAAAGTGTCTTCTAAAAGCTGCTTAAATGGAACACCAATGTATTCATTTAAATTTAGAATCTTAACATATCAATGTAAATGACGTAAATGAAGTAAAATGACGTGAAACGACTGTAGTGCATGTAAAGAACATTTAAGTAATGCACATTTCTCCGTGGTTAATATTTAGAACTCCCAAATGGGAGCTGTTCAACGGTAGTGGTTCTGAAAAGGCTCTCCATGTTCTGAAGTGTGTTTTCCTCCATTGAATCAAGTCCTTTTTTTAATAGCACGAGGCGTCTGCGTGACTGCTCTTTTTTTCCCAGCAACATAAATAATACAGAGCAGGGGAGAGCGTGATCTCAGGGAAATGACATCATAGTTCCAGGAAGTTTTAATTATAATGGGGACGGATGCAGCCTGCCATGTCTTTGTTCTTAGGCAGTGTTGAAGTGTGTGCCTCCGCGTCTTTGCACTGTCAAGTGCGTGAGGGGTTTGAAGGTGTTCTGGGATCTAAAATTAGCTACATCTGCCACGCTGGCTGTCAGCAGATGTATGCGTTTGTATGAGTGTGTGTATGTGTGTGTTTAACACAGCAGCTCTGACGGATACCCAACCACTCACACTTCAGGTTTTCAGTCAACACGCACTGACAGCAAAGCCAATCAGAGCAAATGTCCCTCACCTGCAGCTTGTTTAAACTTGTTTTACTCATTACACCAGTAAACAAGGACTCTGGGTCCAATCGTACATGCTGCGTAAGGTGCACTGCGATGCTCATTGCTATCTTACATTCCACAAATAATCTAAATTCACAAATTTCACTTGTGTCGTTTAAACAGCAATGGTGTTTAAGAATAGTGAATAAATCTATGCCAATGGGTGTGGTGTTCTTTAAATGAGGTGTGTTCAGGTAGATTTCTGGCGTATTGCTATCTTGGCAGCAGAAAACAGAGATGTACCACTGACTAAAAAAAAGCCTAGACAAAAGTCAACAGTCAGACATTCATTGTTTTCTTGGCAACGCAGGCACACTGGCCCTCAACACGAATACACCCACACTTTTTAGATACACACAAGGACCAAAAAAAAAAAAAAACAGTGCACTTTTACATCAACAAGAAGCAGAATCCTAAACAAAATAACATTGCTGTTCCTGTAAATGACCTGTCGTGCACCTTCTCAGTGTAAACGCACAGGTCAGTTTCCCCTGCTGAGAAGCGCAGAAGTGCTGCGCCATTAAAATAGCAATCCGCCAAAGTCAGAGCGCACCTTCATGCCTTTTACTTACTTTTCCCGTCGTTATGATAGCAAGGACTGACACTGACATGCTCTAAGTTGCATAGTTGATGACCTGCATACAGGTCACTAAATAGGGCGCTTAAAATAATTCAAACTTTCTGATAGTAGATTCTGTAATCTGGTACGTAAGTGTGCTGTAAGTGTGGCAAGATCTACCTATAGGCACACTCTAATGGACCTTTTTTTTTTTTTTTTATGTACATTGTGGTCTGCTTTTGGGCTCAACAGAGTTTTAGGAATAAATCTACAATGATGGGTGTGGTGGTCTGGAAATGAGGAGTGTTAAAAAAAAAAAAAAAAGGTATTGGTTTTATATGCAAGCACCACAAAAATGAAAGAAAGTGCAGCAGTTTTTAAAAAAGGCATTTCTGCTCCACCGAACAAAAGACATATTTTACTTTTTCTATCCCTTCACTCTTGTTATATGTACTTTATGTTCATCTCTATTTATTCAGCTTCCAGCCCGTCTGTCGTGTATGGTGTAGGTTGCTGAACTTAGTCTGGAGGTTTATATAAGGTGTTGGACTCTGTAATAATTCATGCAGTAAAAAGACCTAAATCCCCCTGCACTGCATAATTCATATCCACTTTGAAACAGCTCACATGGACCCCCTCATGAGCAAGGCACGTGATTCAAGAGCAATTCCAGGAAAACCCTCTATAACCGAGATTTAAACTGACACAACATGAGCCTTGGTGATATCTTAGTATATAATGCAAAAAAATAAACAATATGTCTGAGTGTTTGTGGACAGAACTTTAAATTAATGTATTAATTGCATTAAAGGTTACATTAAGCTGCATCTATTGCTGAATTCCCAACATAATAAGACTATTATAAACCTATTGGCACAACGCCTAACGCCAGGCATAGGCTAGAGGGGTATAAAGCTTCAGCCAAATAATGATGCTCCATCCAGCACTTTTAGAATAAGTTAATGAGTTGGGGATGAGGTGCTAATGGTGGTAATCATTCAAAAGCTTCACCTCACTAATGCTCTTGCGGCTGAATGCAAACAAATCCTCACACCAGTGCTTCACAATCTAGTAGAAAGCCTGCTGTGGACAGTAGATACAAACACTTCTTGTAAATTTTACAGTAAATTAGTAGGAAATAAAGGAATGTAAAATTCAGTAATTTATTCGGTGGAGAAACATTAAAGCATATCACTGTGTAATATGAATAGTAATGTACTGTAAATTATTATAAAGTACTTCAGATTTTTAGATTAAGATTTGGCAATAACTATATGCACTTTGAACGTTTTGTGGTCTTTAGTTGCCAACAAAGCACTTTAAAATTATATAAATATTTTTTTACATAAATTATAACTGAATAAGGGAAGGTAGCACTAGAAGGTAAGGCTTTACACTGACGGTGAGTTAAGGTGGGGGGGGCACACCCATTATGCAAATCATGCAAATAAAGATGTCAGGGGCCAATTGGATTTATTTGTTTATATTTTTTACTAAAAAAATGACTTTTTTAGATTTTTTTTTATGTCTTAGTGTGCATTAAATGTATTGAGTAGATTCTATATGTTCTATGTTCTATATGTATGTATATGTTTCTTCAATCTAACCACGGTTACATATACAGGTGGCATATGTATTTATAAGACATCCTAGGATGCATTACACTCTACAATTTTACAATAGAATGCTGTTAAACAGTTATTTACTGTATGACAACAATGGCATTGGCAATAAAGGAGCAGTCGCCCCAATGCTTTTGTTCTTATAGTGTACATAAAGAAACAGAACAATCAAATCCCAGTTGATATTAGATAGTAAATACACTGTAAACACTTTATGCCTGATTTGTAGAATCTGCAAATTCTCTTTAGACCAACTTTCACTGTTAATATACCCTGCTAACCATCCGTATTGTGATGTATATTTGAATAAGTGAAAAAGTAAACAAATATATCTAATAGAAACTTTAGATTAAACTGGAAAGACACCACAAAGGCAAATGAAAGGGTATAAAAAGAGGCTCCTGTGTGAAGAGAAATACAGTTCCCGGCCTCAGCGCATATCAGCAAACGGGCTAGCGTTGCTAACCTGATGTACGCTAATGTGATGTATGCAAAGCGACGCATGCGAGTGAAGCGAATGATCCAGTCAGAACAGATGAGAAGCGTTTCGCCGGCTCCGCTGAGGGTGATGAATGGAGTTTCAGCACGGCAGAAGGTCAGAGACTTCAATAATGCGATGAGAATGAGCTACAGATCACTGCATTACTGATGTTAGCGCACGCTAACAGCACGCCTCAGTCTCTGTTACTGGGGCCGATGAAGCAGCTCCAGAACGGAAACGTGTGGAAGCTGTTACAAACACATTTCTCCAATTTCCACCACAATAGACAATTATATGGTACAAATTGTAGTTCCTTTGCCAGGCTCTGTAGATATTCTACTCATACTGAACATATTAAAGCTCACATTAAAGCATTTTTGGTGCTATATGGGTCAATATTAATCTAGCATGCCTTTTGTGTTCACAGAATAATTGCTTAAATTTTATACAAATTTGATCCATGTATACATTTTTTAAAAATATTTTCTAAATAAATATTGGTAATATTCATGTTAAATAACTGATATAGCAGTTGTCTTTAAATGTGGTGAGTTTTTATTAATTAATTCATTAATTAATTAATTCATTTATTTATTTATTTTTGTCATGTCTGCAATTTGACCTGGATAAGTTCACTTAAATAGGGAAAAAAATAAATATAAACTGAAAAAAAATATATAATTTTACTTTTTTAAAGTATAATTTAGGCATTTCAATTACTCATTTAGCTAATTTCATTTATCAAATCAAGCTGTTTTAAGCATTCCTTGTTCACTCTGTCATTGGAATACCTATTCCTTTAAGAAAATAACCACTGAAATCAGGGACAGCAGCGACTACCATAAGCAATTAATAATATTAGTTTTACTTAATATGTATCATATTGTCTCCACAGCTGAGGCAAAGCTTCATCTGTTCGCTTTCCTGTGTGGTACATTATCATGGTAATTAAAACAATTGTTGGAAATTGAAACTGATCTATGAAACAAAACAAACCATTTAAAATATCTGCATTTTTTATTAAATGCAGATTTTTGCAGATTTTTTTAATGCATTTCAGAAAATAAAAGGTGAAATAAAAGCTGATTGAGCTTGAACATATTTTTTCCTGTTTAGTCTAAAGTTTTACAAATATAAGACAATTAGTCAAAAGAAATAAAATGTACTATAGGTGCCAAAAGACACAGTATTCTAATAAAGCAAGAAAAGCATGATCCATAAACTCGTATTAAAACCCATGATTTAGGAAGAAACAGTGAAGAGCAGGAGTCCCAATATTTTTGTCCCTATAATGTATGATTGTACTCTTTAATACCACCCTGTCTTTTTATCCACCAGATCCTGAAACATTAATACTTTTAAGGCTAAACAATAACTGTGATACAAATCTGACACTGAAACATGAGTTTATAGGATTATAGAAATACTTCATTAAATGAGGATTACAGCTATTTAGAGCGCGCTCTCTCTCTCTCTCTCGCTGTCTGTCTGTCTGTCTCACTCTCTCTCAGTCTCTGTCTCTCTGTCTATCTGTCTGCCTGTTCCCTCCCTCCCTCTCAGTGGTGGTGTATTAGAATAGATAATTAGTTTAATTATGATCAGGCGTAATGAGGCCTATTCAGCAGTATAGCAGAGATGTGTTGGAGGTGCTGCAGCAGCGTCGATATTTTTTCCAGATGAGGAATCGATGAGCTCATTCAGAGTCAAATGAAGCTTGAAATGGGAGGGAAGAATTGGACGCGCGAACAAAAACAAAACAAACAGCTTGATAATCGCTGCCGTTTTCTGCCAAAAGGCCGTTTTAATATGGATGTGCCCTCACTTGCCCAACAGATATCGCTCTGTCGCTCATGAAGTGCCGAGAGGGGGGATTTTACTGCTTATTGTTTGTCAGGCTTGCTGTCTCCATTTGTCTGTGGTAGTCATTTATTTATTTACTGTTTCTGAATGACTATGAGAGGAATAGTGTTGTGAGGGACTCCTCAACCAGATCCCAACAGCAGATAAGCAGTCACTGCCCACAGAGCAGCAGCAGGGTCAGCAGAGTCAACTACACACAGTCTGCAAGGTCATGAGGTCAACTTATATAGACGCTATGAAAAGTTCTAGAGCTGCACTGCAAAAAAAAATGTGTTGGCAAAGCTAGACAAAATATATGTAAATTGAGACACAAATGCCTAAACGAAGCAAAAAATCCGCCAATGGGGTGAGCAGATTTTTCTTAGGAAGATTTCCTAAAATAACCAATCACAAAGTCTCAAAATGAGTAAAGTAAGACTTAAATCAAGTTACAATTCCTTATTTTATGGGTTAAATTTATAAAGAAAAATCAGAATAACTTTTTTTTGCTTATTTTGAGTTTAAATTACTTAAATTACTGAAAATTCTAAATAAGACTGAATTAGACTATTATTCCCAAAATTAGTAAGGCAATCTTACACAAAACGATGCTTATTAAGTCAAAAATTCTTCTCAGAGAAAAATATAAGATTTATTGCCTTGAAATTATATCATTTTACTTGCTAAGATTTAGTTTTTTGCAGTGTGAAAAAAGTGGCACAATAACAGTGAAGGAAAAGAACAATACAATCCAAACAATTTTCAATGTGTCATTCACATTTTAGAGTTTGGTGCCTTTTAGTTACAAAACAAAAAAGAGAATAAGTTGTTTTCAGCACAGTTATTTACAATAAAGGGGAGGTATCTTATTTTACTTAGATTAGAGTTTGAACTTCAGTTGAGATGATAGAGGGTGTCACAATCATTAAAAGAAGAAGAACTTCGGTCCAGCTGGATTGGATTGTCTATTGTTGATGTCTCATCGATGCTCAACAAACTGTAGATTACAATGCAACTGATTTATTTGTTAAATTAAATTTATCCTCTACTGAATACAACCCTACACCTAACCCTAACCATAAGCTTTAAGAATTTGATTAAGGGTTGAATCTAAGTTTTAGTCTAATTGTAGTGTAAGGCTGAGATTTAGGGGTTGATTGATAACACACTAACTACTTCTAACCCCATTTCCTTCTTCCCCTCCTTCACTTCTCTATCCCTTTATTTCCCTTCGACCTCCTTTAAGCCCTATCTAAAAATGGGTTATCTAAATTCCTATTACTTTTGTACTTCATTATTGTAAGTCGCTTTGGACAAAAGCGTCTGCCAAATGAAATGTAATGTAATGTAATGTAATGATTCCAGGTTTAGGTCGTGGTTAGCATTAGGGTTAGATTCTATTAAGAGTCATTTACCTTCAGATTAAAGTTAAGTCGCATTTAATATACATTCAGTTAAATGTTAGTTAAATGTTAGGTGAGCATCTATCTGAGCCACCCATAATGAATAAATTCCAGTCTGCCACAGAGAAAGAAGTGATGTTATCCACTAGAATAACATGTTTTAGATTGTGATAATATATATAACTATAAAAATATATATTTTTTGTGTCTGTACCCTTCAATTTTAGATTCAGTTCACATTTCATGTTAATTAATAAAGGATAATAAACACATTTTTGTTTTGCTCTATTGTAATAACTGTAATGGCAGTAGAGAAACCAGCAGCTCATATTTGAGGCTTTTAATTCTCGGACACTTTATACTCCATAAAAGAGCCAGGCCACTCAGAAAACGAGCCCGGCGCTTTTTATTAGAGAGATGAAATTTCATGGACATTTCCTCTAAAGGCTTCTGGAGCGAAGTCAGGAGCAGATCCTGTTTTATGAGTAACTTAGAGGAGAATGTTATAAACTGAAGAGACCTTCTTTTCTGTGAGGGCTTAATATCAGCAATCACAATAACGATACTGCAATAACGTTTACTCACCCAGAGTGGAGACTCCTCGGAGCTGCTCAGGTGGGTTTCATGGTGACATTAACTCACACACACACTACACCTGCCCCAGCAGGGTGTGATCATTACTGAGGATGACTGGAGAGAAAGAGAGAGAGAGAGAGAAAGAGTAAAATATAAAAATATATAAACACTTTTCAGATCACTTTACAAAGAGCATTTACACTCTCATAAATTAGCTTATTATCTTCTTGCTAACAAGGTAACAAGGTACATAGTCTAATCAAAGACCATATACAGTACTTAAATAATGAAAGCTCAACTAAGGAACCATTTGGATACTGAAATGTTTCTTTTTGCATTAGTGGCGAACCTTCATTCAAAAATTTAAAAATGGTTCTGTAAAGCACCTAAATTATTCTATTATTTGTGAAGAACATAACGGATTCTTTATTCAACAATAATAGAACATTTTAGCATCTGTGTCCTTGTGTGGGAACATTACTTTTCTGAGTCATGATAATTGAAGTCACTTAACTATGACCCCTTGGGGAGACACAGCTTATACCATCTATTGGTCACATGACAATATTACACTTAACTGATTAAAACAAAAGATGATCCCAGTCAAACGTTTCTGCAGCCAGTCCAGACACAAACATGGGCAAGCTAAAAATTCTCATCCAATTTTATGTTTAAAACTTGTTTACTTACTGTAGAAAGCTACATTTTATATTTTTGATTAAATGGATGCTTCTTATCCCAAATGGCAAGGATAATTTTTGCATTTTCTGAAAGCTTGTAGAAATGCAGAGCAGTGTAGCTAATAGTTAAAGAAAAACATGTCCAATGTCATATAAAAAATAAGATTCTCTGTCTGAAAAGAAACTTATAGCACAACATTTTTACATATCACATCATTTTACATAGTTGCAGTGTTTGTTACTTTGAGGCATTGCTTACCATTCATGCCAACCTAAAAAAATATTAGTATAGTGATTTTAACCAAAAAAAAAAAAAAAAGATTTTTTTTTTTTTTTTTTTTTTTTTTTTACTTTTTGACAATGTAAATTTGGCATGTTTGTTGATTTTGCTATTTATAGGTATATGTTTGAGTAAAAATTAACATTGTAGTTTTGTTTATTCTATAATCTACGAAAAACATTTCTCCCAAATTCCAAATAAAAATATTGTCATTTAGAGCATTTATTTGCAGAAAATGAGAATTGTCTGAAATAACAAAAAGATGCAGAGCTTTCAGACCTCAAATAAGAAATCAATATTTGGTGGAATAACCCTGGTTTTTAATCACAGTTTTTATGCATCTTGGCATGTTCTCCTACACCAGTCTTACACACTGCTTTTGGATAACTTTACGCCACTCCTGATGTAAAAATACAAGCAGTTCAGTTTGGTTTGATGGCTTGTGATCATCCATCTTCCTCTTGATTATATTTAGGAGGTTTTTAATTTCGTAAAATTAAAGAAACTCATTTTTAAGTGGTCTCATTTTTTTCCAGAGCTATATATAATATTTATTATGTAAAGTTTTAATTTGTAGATACAATATTTTATTTGCTGTATAACAGTGAGATGATTCAAGCACTTAAGAACTGCACTACTGGATCAATGTAAGCAATAAAAATCTAATTAAGTTAGTAACGGGATTATAATTACTGGAATATGAACTGCACTGCATTACAGGAAAGAAGTAATTATATTACTGTAATACACTGGTTGAAACCACACTGTTAATCCAAGCAACCCTAACATTAGCCTTAATGACACGCTCTGGAGCTGCACGTCTAGAACCTCAACTACTACTCTGCAGATGGACGCCTTCACAATCCATTCACCCACAAACTCCACTGTGTTAGTGGATGGTAGTTTATACAGGCAGGCAGGGTTTGAGGAAGTGAATGGAGATGGTATAGACACTGTAGAAGCTCCGAAGCTGTGGGCTTTAGCAGACGGCGAGGGAAAAGGGGATTGTTCAGAGACGCAAAAGATTCAAAATCAATCAGAAAAGAGTGGCCTGCTCTCTAGAGAGAAAGAAAGAAAGAGGGGGAGAGCGGTCTCAAACCTCATTGATTAGACCAAGGGGAGGGATGGAAACAAAGTGTGTGCTCAGATTTTCCTAAATAGATTAAACTATATATTATGATAAGCAATGTTTCTTCTATAGCTGCTTAAGTTCTGGCATTAAAAGGGTAACTGTGAGGTTCACCATAGTTAGCTCTAAGTTAGGTTGACTAATGCATTACTGAAAGGATAAACAAGTTCTGGGTTTTACTTGTGTGTAAACCCAAAGTCTCATATCCAAACTATGGATCACTGTATATCCGTAAGAGGAAGAATAAAGCATACACTAAAAAGCTAGGCTTCTTTTCAGTGTTTGCTTCCCTGAAACTAAAGACCTGTAGAGTGTAATGATTACCAGATTATTTTTGTCAAGCATCAGGGAATCCTTTGGGAAAAATGTCATGTATTCTGCTTGGGCATCACTAGATCTTCCATCAAGACAATGATCCCTAGAATACATCAAAATCCACTAAGGTTTGTTTCAGTACAAGTCCTGGAAGAGTCTGTGGTAGCCACAACGGTAACCCAATATAAACCCCATAAAAAAAAAAAGCGACTTTAGGCAAGTTACCTTATACAGCTCTGCCAAAAAATAAGAGACCATGGATGATCACAAGCCATCAAACCAAGCTAAACTGCTTGAATTGTTGCACCAGGAGTGGCTTAAAGTTATCCAAAAGCAGTGTGTAAGACTGGTGGAGGAGAACTCTTAAAACTTCATGAAAATGAACTGTTTTCTTTGCATTATTTGAGGCTGAAAGCTCTGCTTTTTTTTTTTTTTTTCCAGCCATTTCTCATTTTTTGCAAATAAATGTTCTAAATGACAATATTTTTATTTGGAATTTGGGAGAAATGTTGACTGTATTTTATTAAATAAAACAACAATGTTCATTTTACTCAAACATATACCTATAAATAGCAAAATCGGAGAAACAAAAAAAACTGAGTTGTAACTTCACTTCTATAACTTTTTCCCCTAACTCATAGCGATGAGCACCACATGCACATTCAGTTTCTTCTACATGCACTTTTAATTATATGTGATTATTTGTTTAAAATACAGTAAACACTGACTGCCTTTAACACACTGCTCTCTCATTAGTGAGAGCATATCTTTTCACACAGCGTTTAGCTTTGTGTTGTCCTTGTGGAGAAAACTGCATTAAATAAATAATACAACTCACACACATTCATGTGTAGTGTGGTAAAATGCAGTAATATTAAGTTCTAAACCAGCTCTGGCATGATGACAGCTCGTATTGATCTGCATTTATCTCTGCAAGTCTGCCACAAATAAACTCATCTACCACTGAGGAACTTCAAAGCTTTGCGTAAAACGACTTCGTTAAAAGAAAAAGGAAGAAATCACTCATGAATCGCCTCATAAAGATGCAAATGCATGCATTAGCATGTGTTTAGCATATATTTAGCATAAATTCATTACCGGAATTCTTTAATCTAAAACGAGGTCTCTGAAATGTTGTTGTGTTTGCTAGTTTTCAGACTTCCTGTACCTGTTTCATTTTAACCCTTGCAGGAAAATGGTAAAACCTATTTTGTTTTTTCTTTTCATTTAATTAAGCGACCATTGCTTTAATTTTATTTAAATACAAAAGTTTCTCTTTGCTTTAAGCTCAAGCAAGGAAAATAAGGCACTGATAAAATATTGTGGACTTTAGTCAGTCTTTTTGTTTTTTTTTGACTGATCAGATGTTTCCCATATGTATTTTATCAAAATGTTTGCATATTTATAAAGGTAAGCAGTAAACAGGTCGTTTAGAGATATCTACATGTCTACATACAAAATATAATATATCTTGTTCACTATTTATTATTAATTTCATTAAAACAGGAGTTCATTTATGTATTATTTGTACTCTTAATTGTAATAAAATGTTATTATGCAATTCATTAAAAATCTAATTAATAATTAAGCACATGCAAGCTGGACAGATGCTAATTTAAATCTACTTAACATACAAATGCTTATCATTTAAACTCTTACATGGAGCATAAATACTGAAATAATAGTGTGATGAAAATATATTACATTTGTAATGTAAATGGACTATTATTTAAATAATTATTTAATGTGTGTTTTATTTGTTAGAAGGAATCATAAGAAGCACACTCTAAATACCCAACACCTGTTTGAAAGGGTCCTAACAAAGTGATTAATTGTACATTATTCCAACTAAAATTTGTAACTTTTTGTCAGGTACGTACTTATAAAAGGTATTGATGTGAACTGTTCTACCTTCAGATTGTTCAGCCTGATTGTAAGATTTTTAAAGCAAATATCCAAGTGGAACTTTGCTACAATGAAGCAAAATATGTTTTTATTGTCAAAATATATCTTTTTTTTTTTTTTTACTCAAAAACAGCTTCTCAGGTCAATGAGGCCTAGAGGCTATTAAAGCAATGACAACTTCAAAAGTTATAAAAGTCAAGTTATAAAGTTGTTTAAAATATATGACAGCATCAGGTGATAAAATTAAGCAATAATACACTCGAGGTTCGTGCTATAACGTGTAATACTGGCACTGCTGTGTCAATATTACACGTTATAGCACGAACCTTGAGGATATTATTGCAAAATTGCGAAATATACCACAGTTCCATTATCACTGTTTACTAAAAGATATCGAGTCAAAGAGGAGAAGAATATACAACTGTTTGGTTATAAACACTCTGGGTTTTAAAATAGTCCCATTGCTGCTCTGTTTTAGCTGCGCTGTTTGGCTTGTAAGCGCTGCATCGTTGCTAGGTTACCTGTATGTGGAGGAGTAATACATGGAGAGCTTCCGTTACAGTGCGTTACCAGCTGATATTGTCACTCATAGAACGTCTCTCAGCCAATCACACTAAAGGGTCGTAACTAACTGTGGCATAATGTGTATTATTGTGGATTTAAAATCTGCTAAAACAGGCCAGTCAATTTTAAATGTAAACAAAAAAAAAATAGTCAACAGAAAATACACAACATGAGGATTTAAAACTTAGATTAAACAGGTTGTCTGGTTAATCTAAATTGTGTTGAGGCAACGGTCAAATATATTGTAGCAGCATGTTACATCTTGATTGACTTATTTTCAAAGGGCAATTCTTCAGTTGACTTGAAAACAGCTTTGCTATTGAGGTCCGTCTAACCATCATCAGTCTATCTTGCTTTTTCTATTATTCCTTTCAGTCCAGAGAGTAGAGATAATGCAAGCAACGGCTGTTTCTCAAGCTAACAGCCACCCGCCAGCTCTCAGAGAGATAGCAGCTATTTAGTTTCAAGTACAAGCAAAGACGCCTTTGTCTTTAAACGAATAGCTGTTCTGACGGATCTGTTGGAGCTCTAGACTCGGACCTCTGCTTTGTTTAATGCCAACATGAAATAACATTCAGAGCATGTGGCTTAGCTTCTGTCGTCTGACATTTTGGGATAATTTAGCGAGATTAAGACAGTGTGTGCTTCTGACATTTAGCGCCTCAGAAACATTTGGTATTTAATCTTACCAGTTTAAGGACGACGGGATGACTGAGCTGCCCAGACCAGAGGAATGAAAGAATACCCCTCCTCCGAATTTCCCTGAAAGACAAGAAACAGAGAAAGAGAGACAGATTCAGAGGCATAGCCTGCATGAATTTATTAAATAATTTGTGCTACAGTAGATCTTGTTGTTATTGGTATCTCAACAGACCAAATAGCCATTATTCCCCACAAGCATCAATAAATCGTAGATATACAGTTGTGGTCAAAAGTTTACATACACTTGTAAAAAAACATAATGTTATGGCTGTCTTGAGTTTTCAATAAGTTCTACAACTCTTATTTTTCTGTGATAGAGTGATCGGAACACATACATGTTTGTCACAAAAAACAGTAATAAAATTTGGTTCTTTCATAAATTTATTATGGGTCTGCTGAAAATGTCACCAAATCTGCTGGGTCAAAAATATACATACAGCAACATTAGTATTTGGTTATGTCCCTTGGCCATTTTCACGGCAACTAGGCGCTTTTGGTAGCCATCCACAAGCTCCTGGCAAGCTTCAGGTCGAATGTTTGACCACTCTTCTTGACAGAATTGGTGCAGTTCAGCTAAATGTGATGGTTTTCTTGCATGAACCCGTTTCTTTAGCACTGTCCACATGTTCTCAATGGGGTTTAAGTCAGGACTTTGGGAAGGCCATTCTAAAACCTTAATTCTAGCCTGGTTTAGCCATTCCTTTACCACTTTTGATGTGTGTTTTGGGTCATTGTCTTGTTGGAACACCCAACTGCGCCCAAGACCCAACCTTCGGGCTGATGGTTTTAAGTTTTCCTGCAGAATTTGGAGGTAATCCTCCTTCTTCATTATCCCATTTACTTTCTGCAAAGAACCAGTTCCACTGGCAGCAAAACATCCCCAGAGCATAATACTACCACCACCATGCTTGACAGTAGGCATGGTGTTCCTGGGATTAAAGGCCTCACCTTTTCTCCTCCAAACATATTGCTGGGTGTTGTGGCCAAACAGCTCAATTTTTGTTTCGTCTGACCAGAGAACTTTCCTCCAGAAGGTTTTATCTTTGTCCATGTGATCAGCAGCAAACTTCAGCCGAGTCTTAAGGTGCCTTTTCTGGAGCAAGGGCTTCTTTCTTGCACGGCAGCCTCTCAGTCCATGGCGATGTAAAACACGCTTGACTGTGGAGACTGACACCTGTGTTCCATCAGCTTCCAAATCCTTGCAGACCTGCTTCTTGGTGATTCTTGGTTGACTCTTGACCATCCTGACCAATCTCCTCTCGGCAGCATGTGATAGCTTGCGTTTTCTTCCTGATCGTGGCAGTGACACAACTGTTCCATGCACTTTATACTTGCGTATAATTGTCTGCACAGTTGCTCTTGGGACCTGTAGCTGCTTTGAAATGGCTCCAAGTGACTTCCCTGACTTGTTCAAGTCAATAATTCGCTTTTTCAGATCCACACTGAGTTCCTTTGACTTTCCCATTGTAGCTTTTGTAGCTGAGTCTAATCACTGGGTCAAATGAGCCCTATTTAAATGGGCTCATGAGAAGTCAACAGCTGTAGTCAATCAGAATCACTTACAAGAAGTGAAGAGGCCATGACATGAAGCTAATTTGATTGACACAACTCGCTACATCACCAAAATTGACAAATTTTGTTGCTGTATGTATATTTTTGACCCAGCAGATTTGGTGACATTTTCAGCAGACCCATAATAAATTTATGAAAGAACCAAATTTTATGACTGTTTTTTGTGACAAACATGTATGTGTTCCGATCACTCTATCACAGAAAAATAAGAGTTGTAGAACTTATTGAAAACTCAAGACAGCCATAACATTATGTTTTTTTACAAGTGTATGTAAACTTTTGACCACAACTGTATATAAGTATTGTGTCCCATTACCAGATGTGTATAAAGTACTAAAGACCCAGAATTGAGTAAAAGTACAAGTGCTTCATCAAAAAAGTGACTTAAGTAGAAGTTCAAGGGTTCTTTATGCCCCACACACTTAAGCGGAAGAACTATATCATTCAACATTCTTTGCAGTTAATTACTGCAAGTTGTTTATTCTAAAATGTACCATTCAAGTACCAAAAGTAAAAGTACTGTCTTGTGTAATGTGGTTATTACAGAAAGCAGTCAAAAGTTTGAAAAGCATATTGTTTATATTATTTGTTTAGGCTAAAAGACACGTTAAACAACCAGCCACAATAGAGTAGCAACATGCACATGGAGTCTTCAATTATTTCATTATTTCATTAAATTGTAACCAATTTGGCATAAAAGGTCACTAGTTGAAGGTGTTGAAGGTGTTTAAGGAGGTGTTTCTGGTTTTTCCATCTCTGAATGTTCCATGTTCTTAATGCAGGCAGGCAGCAGAGTGAAAGGCAGAATGGGAGCAGCAATGTCTTCTTATTAGATCAGCTTGATCACTTAACTCACTCAATAATAAAGCAGCTACATCAAACTCTGACAATACCGCTCTGGCTTTAGTCGTAATGTGTTAGAAATATTTCTAACATTTTTATAATTGTAACAAGTAACAATGCAGCACATAAAAAATATATTGGAGTACAAGTATTAATCTTATCGAAAATATGTACAAGTAAAAGTGGAAGATGGAGAAAAAATAATACTCTAATAGATACAGACACAGCATGTTAGTACAGAAGTGAAGCAAATCTTATTTGTTACTTTACATCTCTACCCATTACACTTAGGAAATGGAAATGCCTCATCCATTAGGCACCCACTATCAGGCCTCACTCAAACTCATAAATTCAGTGTCCAACTTCACTCACACAAAAACACCTGGTGGCTTATAGAGTACAATGATCCAAAAAATAAGGTTTCATGACCACCACAATAATGAAATGCTACTGTACAAAGCTTCACAACAAATCACACAAACCAATGTGCCCTGTATGCCTCTGGATGTATGATGGCAGACCCTTTTTGATTGTCTTGAATTGATCGTGACTGCCAGAGCAGAGTGCTGTCAGCTCCAGTGGGCCTAAAAGTGTTCATTTGCCTGCACTGTTTGTCCTGGACCCGCAGCACAGCTAATTGATTTGCTGATTGATTGAGTAGAACTGCAGTGGCTTCTGCACAAGCCCAGACCAGAGCAATCGATGACAAAGTGTTGAAAACAAGCTCATACTGAAACACTCACTGCCAGGCCGGAGCAATCGATGGCCGAAAGAGGGCAGAGGATAAGGAGATAACACTCGTCCACACCTCCAGAACAAACCAATCAATGACTGAGCACCGGCCACCAAGTTACTTCAGAAGATAAGGCAAGTCACGGCAAAACGGTGGGCGATTTTTTATATTTATTTTTATTTTATTTAAATCCATTCGTTTTTTATCCAAGCGGCTCATTAAGTTCTTATTATCTCTTGCTCTGCATAAAACCCTTGAATATTTTGATGTTTTTTAGCTCAGTTAGAATGCAGGAACCAAGATAATGAGGCACATTTGTCGTTCCTTTCTTCTGTTCTTCCAGAGCTTCAGACTGCATTGTGTCGCTCTTTTCTTAAGAAATGAACAAAAAAAAGGAGTGAAAAATAAAAGGTTAAAGTGAAAAAGAAAGTTTTCTTTCTCTCTCTCTCAGTGGCCTCTCCACTATGCTCTGGAGAGCTTCCTGTTTATTTACCAGTTCTAGCTAATTATGCGGGAATAGCTGTTTACCCACCAGATCAAAAGGTTTCCTCTCTCTTTCTCTCTCCTGCTCTCTTTTTTTTTCTAGCACGATCTAAAAATGTGCGCTTTCATTCCGAGCGCCAACAAAGAGGACTGTGTTCTTGCACCGCCCAGTTAGCGCGCTCATTAATTAGCTTGTGTAATTAGCTTAATGATTTACAGAAACATGGTCTCAGCCACCCTAGAAGCTATGCTAATACTCTCCTGTCTATAGCAATTACACTTCTAATCAGTTAGCTTGAGTAGCTTAGCAATGCAGACAGGAATTGAATGTGGTGTCGATGCTAGCAAAGTAGCCAGGAAGCTAGCATGGTGTGCCATTGCCAAGAATAAAGTTTTAAAAACTTTTGAAAGTGTTTGAGAATTACGTTTTGATTTTGGGTGTTGCAAGATTCTTTCCAGTTTCTTTCAAACTGCACCCTGTTTCTTCTAATAGATTAAAGAGTAACAACAGGTGAGGGTTAGAAATGGTAAAAGATTTGGTAAAAGTGGAATCTGCTAAGATTAATGGCTGTTGTTTGAGTTAGTTTTTAGATTAGTGATAGCAATGCTTCTTAATGAGTAGTCTGTTGACGAACTAACTAAAATCCAACTATACTTTCCAGAGGAGGTTTCTACACTAGACTTTGAAACACTGTTGTGAAGATTTGATTGCATTCAGCCACAAAAGCATTAATAAGAGTCAGGAATTTGAGTATTCACTGCCCCACTTCTCCCCTTCTCCACTGCTTTACCAGTTAAATGCTGGGGGACTTTACACCCCTCTAGCTCACACCTGCCATTAGGCATGGTGTCAATAGGTCCATGTTTATCTGTTATCTGTTATCCCAAGCCTAATTTAACCCAGTCATTTTTTAGAGCTTTAAAATGGACATTTTTAACTACCATTCAGAGTTGTCTGAATGAGCAAAACTGTTTAGAATGATGTTAATGAACAGTACAACATGGAAGAAGCTTAAGTCTATTATTAAAAAAAAAACCATCAAATTGTGCACCTTTTTTACGACCACATTGTTTGTTTGCTCAAGGAAAGTGTTGGGAAATCTCGACCCGGGCAGACAATCTAAACTCTACCAGAGAGTCCTATTCTAAAACAGCAGATAGCTTTCATTGGAAAAAAAGGTTATCCACAAGACATTAAACACATAGTTTATCTACACTGTATTCAATACTGTGTACGCATATATAAATGTAAAAACAAGAAGAGTTTCTGAACACTTTTGTCTCCACAAAGCTAGTCTAAACATTTTTCTCAAAGCTGCAATAGAAAAGTTCAAGTTGTATAGGTTCATAGACATGTCATAGAAAATTTAGCAGTTTCATCAGCTTAAAAGAGAATACCAGTCGTCTGAAAGAAACGTGACATTCTAAAACATCATTGAAAAATAAAGCAAAGCTCAAAGCGTCATAGAGAAGCAACCGCTCAGAAAGAATGAAAACACTCCAATTCTTAGTCTTATTCTTTATCATTAACCAATTTCTGAACCTGCTTTACTAAATTAAAAGTGACTGATATCTGATCAGAAAGTAATTTACTACATATACAGTTTATAGTACAATAAAATGTTAAAATACCCTAAAATGAATGCAGAGTAACATCTGGTGTCAGTGCTTGGAATGTATCACATTTGGTGCAATTCATTATCTTATTTGTGGCATATCATACTATAAGGCTCTTAGGACTGATACATCAACTTATGACAAATGTTTTCGGCTTCTTAAACACATTATCCCGTGCTGCTTTGTTTACTGCTAATGCTTTTATTTATTTTTAAAATATCTATTTTGTTATTTATTTATTTTTCTGCCAGGTTTTATTTATTAGGTCTTATTCAGCTGATTGTGTATGCTCAATTTATATAATTTGCCTTTTTTATTTATTTATTTTTTACTCTTTAATATTTTAACTTACTGTTTTGTATTCAATGGCAATCTTTTGAATGCAAACACCAGGGGGCGATCTGATCACTTTGCCTACTTACAAACTTGGGCAGGTTTCCAACACATGGATTAAGCCGAGATCATTCTGTTATGGAGTAAAAAATTCCCTAATGTATTCAGCATGCATCTCTCTCTCTCTCTCTCTCTCTCTCTCTCACACACACACACACACACACACACACACACACACACACACACACACACACACACACACACACACACACACACACACACACACAGATTACAGCACTTCATTCCAGCTCAGTTCTCAGTTGCGGCAGAGAAAACACTAAGGGATCCTAAGGCTGGCAATTACATTGGCAGGAGGTGAGTGTGGGCAGGGCCTATGACAGTTATTGTCTCTTACTGAGTCACCCTCTCGGTATTGTTCATATGCACAAGCCTGAGACTAGCAGCAGGTGGCGCTACTAACCCTAAAAATGAACATACCTTATATTGTTAATAACTGTAACAATAATATAGTTTTTTTGAATGATAAATTGTCTAATACTGAACTAATTGCAAAAAAGAATCAAATTCTACTAACATAATAGTAATAAAGTGGCATAATAATGCATTTGCCCACAAATAAAAAGACATTGGAATGTATGTTTAAACATTCTAAATAAATGTACATAAAAAAGTCACCATACTGGTTACATTTTATTGCAAAGGCTCTTCTCATCAAGTAAACACATTATCCAACATTGAGGTCAGCAAAAATGATTGACGTTATACCCAAACATTGTATGATGAGACAATAATATAAAAATTGATAAACAATGATAAGAAAAGTAGACTGAAATAGAGAGAGAATAAAGAAAGACATTGGCTGTGGGAAAAGTGTGAAAAAGAGTGATAGTGGAGACAGAGTAAGATGAGAGCTGACTGAGTGAGAGTGAAACCTCAAGGAAATGGAGAGAGAGGGAGAGAGGGAGAGAGAGGGAGAGAGAGAGTAGGGAAAGCGCATTAGTAAAGGGGAAGTAATGCAATAAAGGAAGTTGAGGCGTCTGCCTGAAGGCCTTTAAAGAAACTGGAGCCGCAGCTCCTTCTCCGCTGAAAACGATAGCATTGATTATATAGAATAAAACTATTTCCTGCAAAGGCTTACGTGGCTTTGAAATATGTGCAGAAGCTTACAGAGAATATCACATTTCATATCAAAATCCCAGCAGAATATCCGTCTACCTGTCCATCCACTCAGCTATCAATCAATTTTTACTCTATCGCCTCCCCTACTGCTCTTAAATGCTCCATATCTTGCCTGTGTCTGGGGTTTTATTATAGTTTCCTCTATTTATAGCATGTTCGGGTTTATGCAACAGAAATATAAATAATGTTTACATCACTGTGTTCCAGCCTTTCTTCATTTCTTACAATTAAACAGTTTGTTACATAATGCAATGTCTGTTACATAATGTTACAGTATATGAGGCTAGACGATAAATATATATGTATAGCTTTTAAGAATTATCAATACTCATTCAAGACTATGTTGCATTCCAATTAGCTCTGACAGTTCACCTTTCTCTCACAAACATTTGGAGATAGTTTAGATTTAAAGTGTCAGATGTGCAGATGTTTTTATTTATTTTGTTTATTATTATTTTTGTTTTACTTAAACAGCAATACCACAGGAACTAACATACTTATACTAAACACAGGTATGATTTCCGCAAAGTGGAGAACGCAGATGGAATCACAGATCACAAAATAAAAGTGGAATTCAGATATAAACACAGATTACACCAAATTAGACAATTAAACAGCTCTGAACCGGCACTGCAGCCTGCTGCTGGTGTTCCAGCCTTCATAAGTAAAGAGCAGAGTAATGTAAAGACATCATACACATATCATATCAAACAAAAGAACTACAATACCAATCCAGCACAGTAACAACCATTAATTCTTCTCAAAATACGCAAAAAAGCATACAACCTAACACCATCCAATCCTTACTCCTTAGTTCAGCTATTAGCTAGCATTGAGTGCTATATGTTATCAAAACAATCAGAACTAACCAGCACAGTACATTATTTCAAAATGTGGTGAAATAATAACAATAATAATCAACACTCAGGCTGACAGTCTATCAATAAACAGAGAGAGAGTGTAAACAGCAGAAAACTGCTTCTTATTAGCACTAAAAGAACAGTTAGCTTTAGCTTCCTGCCTGCTGCTATTGCTGCTGCTGTGCTAGTGTTCAGTGTTTGGTTAGTGGTGTTTGTTGACTCTGTTACTTACTATTTGAGCTGAAAGATGGACTCCCGAAAGCAGTATTTTCCAGTTGGTGGGGTTCAAATATATATATATATATATTTTTTCTCTTTCCTCCTCTAGGTACATTAGTTTTACACGTATAAACTGCAGAAATGGTGAAAACACAAACTCAGAAGCTGTGATTGGCTGTTAACGAGCTGCACCTGGTAGCAAGGTAAGGTTTCCTCGGCTCATGTCTGCAGGTATGTTCAAGCTCTGTAGTTCCATCTAGTGGCTGGATGAGGAACTGCAGCTCACTGATCCAAACAGCAGTGCTGTGTAAAAGTGGCCGATACGATACGTAGCCGATTGATATTTCCAATTTTTAGAATAGAAATGTTCACTTACAGCTGAATGTTAATTAACGAATAAAAGTGCTGGTAAAATGTTGTAATATGTAGCTTTGTCTCACAAGTGTCTTTTTCCTATTACATTATAAGGTTTTCCTACATTGTAAATGAATCCTAAAGTGATCCAGACTAGACAGGAACACATAATGAAGTAACATGTAGTAACTTGAAGGTGTTAAACAACAATACTTTTAGGTGAGCTCTTGTCTGGGGTGCTGTTAACCTGCAGTTTCTGAGGCTGGTAACTCTGATGAACTTATCCTGTACAAAAGAGGTAACTCTTGCTCTTCCTGGGCCGGTCCCGTAGAAAGTCTATTTTTTTTTTTTTTTTTTTTTTTTAACTTAGAGTAGTCAGTGTACAGCTTGTATAACAATGAGGTGTACTCACTTGTGTTGCCAGCTGTTCAGACATTAATAGCTTGTGTGTGTTATGTTTAAAAAAAAAATAACTCTATATTGCTATACACGCTGCACACTGACAACTTATATCAGTTATATCAAAGTTTCATTTTTATAGTGTTGTCCCGTGATAAGACAAAATAAAATATTTGCAGGAATGTAAGTGGTCTACTCTCTAGAAGATTTGTCTCAATAGAAAATTTGTCACATTTGGAATCCACAGTCTAGTACCAACACTGACATAACTGACCAAACAAATAAATAAACAAAACTAAAAATACATCATTACTGTTATCACTGTAAATGAATTGGACTTCCAAACTCAAAGTTTCCTTGTTTTTCCTTTAAGGCATTAGAGGCCTCCTGAGTCAACCAGGTAACAATGCATTCTTTATATAAGGTTTACTGTCACCATATAAATGTGTGTGTGTGTGTGTGTGTGTGTGTGTGTGTGAGATGCTTTTGATACATGTGGGGGGAGAAGGTCTTTTTTAGGTCAAGCCTTCGCAGTGCATTCCCTGAGCAGGTACACGTACTTGCAGCCACACACACACACACACACACACAATGACGTTACCAAATTAATGTGGGGGCTATGGGAGCGCCTCCTTGCTGCGCTTAAGTGGGCTAGACAGCAGGGGGCGGTGAAGAGAGCAATAGTCATAAATCTAAGAGAGAGAGAGAGAGAGAGAGAGAGAGAGAGAGAGAGAGAGAGAGAGAGAGAGAATAAAGTGGGTGTGAAGGAGATAATGTGAGAAAAACAGTGTAAGAGAAAGAGAGAGAGAGTAAATTAGCGAGTGAATAGAAAAGAGAGGGGAGGGATGAGAGTGTGAATGAGGGATGAGATAAATTGGGGATGAAATGTAGCGTGTGAGAGAGCGGAATAGGGGATGAGGGAAAAAGAGGGGTGTGTGTTTGTGTCACTTCCTAAATGAGCCACTAGTCTGTGCTGTTGGTCCAGTTATGTGTGACTTTACTGTTGACCCAGATATGAAGCTCAGTCACATACCTGCACACACACACACACACACACACACACACACACACACACACACACACACACACACACACACACACACACACACACATTTTAAAATGATCATCATGGGAACTAGACACTGAACTAAACACATAAACACACACACACACACTCCACTACACACACACACACAGTCATTTGCATATATGCATCCTAATGAATCATGGGAGTTGAAGTCTAAATTCTATATAGGCATTAATTAAAGCCGTATTATAAGGAGAGTAAGGAGAGTTTACAGACACATGCCCACAGACAGGTGAGGTTAGAGCCACCTGTGATGGATCATGCGGTTTGTAGTTTGTAGTTAAAGTTGTTTTCCTCTGAGCTGTTACAGGGCATGGTTGCCAGATTGCATCAGCATGATGAAGGAGAGGGGTGCAGGAGACAGACAGGCTACAGTTAAAATGCAGGAGGTTTATACACCTGCAACGCATCCACCTGCCTGCCTGTGTGATCAACAACCACAACAAGGTCCTAAATTAAAGAGCCAGCCAACATACTGTAAAAACACGGCAGCAGACACTTACTGTACGAGAAAGAAGAATCCCCAGCATTAGAGACATTTAGACTATTCTATTCTAGACCTTCTGAAATGTGTTCTAGACACGTTGGGCCAATAATAGAACCTTTAACAAATGTTTTGGAATTATTTGACCTTAGGTCTTCTAGATTGTTCAGACCAAACGTGTCTAAGAACTAATGAACTAAATGATCAACTAATTAGGCTGTTTTAGCCCGAAGTGTTTAAAGACTTTTTGACTAAGGGATTCTAGAACTTTCAGACCAACGTGGTCCAGAATATGTCTGACTAATGCAGTTTAGACCTTTTATATAAATGTGTTCTAGAAACTATTTTTTCATACCCATAAGTCCAGAACTTATGTGTTCAGGACCATTTGTCTAAAGCATTCAAGTCTTTTTGGCATAGTATGTTCTAGAATTGTTTACCCCAAGGTAATCTAGAACCTCCAGGCCATTGTGTTCAAAGACATTCTGACTAACGCATTATTGACCTTGACCACCCAACCAGTGTGCTCTAATAGAGTCTAGCCTTACATATTCCAGAACTGTCAGGCCAATGTGTTCAAGAACTATCAGACCGAAGGCATTCTGGAAATTTTAGCACATAATTGTTTGCAAAGGTTTTCTAGACTTTTTTTGTTGTTGTTGCAAAGGTGATCTAGAACTGTTTTAATCAGTTTTACAGCACATTTTGACTAGTGCATTCTACACTTTTGGGCCAATGAGCTCTAGAACTGTTAAACTCAAGGTTTTCTAGAACTGTTAGGTCAAACATTTACAGCCACGTTTTGATTAATGTAACAAATTCTAGACCTGTAGGATCAGTGTGTTATAGAACTAATTGGCCAAAGGTTTTCTAGACATGTTTATAGGACAGTATGTTCTAAAACTGGTCATTTCAATTTGTTCTAGACATTTTGGGTCAATGGAGTGATGTGCCTTAGTAAACATTGGCTCACAATGTTACAATTCTAGATGTTTAAAACATTTACAATAGCAATAGCACATAAAGGTTTTAAGGCTTTTGAACTGTGTGTGCTGCTTGGTTATAGAACTGTTTGCATTGAACTAGAACTGGGGCGGCTAATGTCCTATAAACTTTTTTGTCCTATTGAGCTTTTTGACTAATATCTTTTAGACCAGTGCGATCTGTGATGCTGTGTTTGGTCGACTAACAGCAACTCCAGGAGTTTCAGGATCTTTTATGCTTTATATGAAAAGAAACACAAAGTGTTCTCATTAAAAAGAAAGATTAACCAGCTTGCTACAGATGTTCTACGGAACTGCCGTAATGACCTGTGGCCCAGCAGAACTACTTAAGGAGTATTAGCACACAAACATGATCAGTCATCAGAAACACGGATGTAGCTTCACGCTGCTCTCTCTAATGCCTCAGTGTGAGGGTGGCCCATAAAGCAGTCTCCTGCTACACAGCTTTATGGAGTTTAAAAGCACTGTTGGCTCAGGCAAATTGTCCGCTAATAGTAGACTAGCAGTAACAGCCAGTGTGGCCTGAATGTGTGTGAGCAGGAGGTGCCAGCCATTACTTTGCCTTCATTTTAGCTTCACTGCAAAGAGGTTTTTGCTGAAAGGAAATAATTGTTAAGGTTTGAATTTGAGTGAGAAATACAATGCCTGCTTATTACGGAGATTGTTCACCTGTTAAATTACAAGCTATGGCTTTGGCTGGGCTGTATGAGCTTTTTTAAAGACTTTTAGACGCTTAAAAAGTCAGAAGTGACCACCATGGACTATATTACTGAACATTGTATTTATTAGCACCAAAATGGCATTCAAGTGATGATAAACTGGTACAAACAGCACCACAGAGGGTCAAACAACATCACAGGCCGGCCTGTTAACACAGCTGGGTTAATCCATGGATTCATGCTGGAAGCACCAAATTATGACCCATATGTCTGTACACCTCAGCAGAAACTGTGCATCACCAGATTAAGTTACATTTTCACAGTTTAAGATGTTTACTATGCACACTGCAGACTCAGCTTTCTGTTCTTGGGTGAACCCAATGTGGTCTTCTGCTGTTCTGACTCATCCACCTTATAGTTGGATGTATTTTTCATTCTTAAACAGCACTTAGATAACATTCTCAGACAACATGCCCATGTGAGGAGCATAGTACGTCCAACTAGATACCAAAAATGTTGTCCATGGGCTCTATACTGGTCTACCAGGACACGTGACAAGACCAGGAGGGCTTAAAAAAACATAGTCCCAATGGGACTTTGATCCCATGGGACACTAAGGTGGCCCGTAATGTTGGGGCCCAATAGGGATGCCAAACTGGGTCCCAGTAACAATGCAAGTAAAAGGTCACTCCTAGCCCATACCAACCTGGAACCCATCTAATCCACATTCCTCCAACATGGCTGGGTAATCTGAAGCTGCTGACCCATATCTGCACAGCTTTTGCACAACACCATGGCCACATAGTTGGTCAGTTAAGCAATTGCATGAATGGAAAGATAAACATAATGATTTGCTTGTTAAATAAATATGTATGAAACAAATTAACACATTTAAAAGAGGCTGTTTTTGTAGATTAGGTTATAAGCATGGACTGTATGAGGTTGTCATGTCGGTTGCTAATCTCACAGGCTTCTGGACAACAGAAGAACATGAAAATGAATGCTGTTATATATCCAAAACAAATCAGAAATACAGGGGAATGTATATTATACAATGAAAAGATTCTCAGTAAAGAGAATAATCCTACTACTATGTTAATCCCATTAGTATCCATTAATAACAGTGTGTTCTCTTAGAATGGAAGAGTCTACCAGAGTCTGCTGAGTGGAGGACTGAAAGGAAGAGTGGGGAAGAGGGGGAGAGAAAAGAGAGAGAGAGAGAGAGAGAGAGAGAGAAAGTAAAAGAGAGAGAGTTGTTCCCTAACAGGACTAAGAAAGAGAGAAAAAACTTGGACAAAGCTGGACTAAATGGATGAGTAACTCATCCCTGCTCAGCCTCTTTCTCTCGCTCATACACACACCTCAGTTCTGTTCTCTTGAGGCATCTGTGTGTATAGCCACAGCGGGTAGCTTTAATTAATGCCAGAGCAGAATTCCATAGAGCAATGAAAGAAAGAGAGAGAGAGAGAGAAACTCTGATGGGACTGATGGTGTGTACAAGAGTAGTACTTACACACAGTACAGTACAACTCTCTCTTTTTCTCTCTGTCTCTCTCTCTCATTGTAATTCCCTATGTGTGTGTGTGTGTGTGTGTGTGTAAACGCATCTCAAAGCATTTGAGAACTGTTTATATAGTGTATTAAATATTCCATTTTGACGGGCTAATGTATTCTGCTATAGGCTCTCCAGTGGTTCACTTGGCCTTCTGTATATTAGTCTTCAAATGCAGGGCCTTTATTGCCATATCCAGAAGTAGGACACTTAAATATTCACACACACGCGCACACACACACACACACACACACACACACACACACACACACACACACACACACACACACACACACACAGTTTTACTCAAATGTGTCTGTATCAAGTCTGTCTCAACTGAGTTTGTCTGAATACCTATTTAACATTCTTAAAAAAAAAAGTAATTTCTGGCACTTTTCCAGCAACGTAAACTTTAGACACAGGTAGTGAGTTCTAATTTGTCCATTGTACACTGTCTCAGCAGATTAAAAATAAATGAATCAAGCATAGACTGTAAGCTTTAGAGCACATTTTTGTAACAGTTTTTTACTTATAATAATATGTATGCTGTTATGTATATGAAAGCTGTTAACTGCACTATGTGACTCAGGTAAAGCTGAAGGGCAATGCTTGCGAGAACTTTGTAATGCTACATAATTAGGCTTGGGAATCGAGAATCGATTCCTGTTGGGAATCGATTCCGTGTGTTTCGATTCCACGGAATCGTTTGGCACCTTGCTTAATGATTCTCTTATCGATTCCAGACAGCACGATCACGCAAGTTACGCATGTTACGCAAGTTACGCATGATTCAGTAAGCACGTCTTTTCAATGGCGTCCACTAGGTTAAAACGCTCGAAAGTTTGGCTTCATTTCACGCTACACAAGGATGGCAACAGGGCGTTTTGCAACCATTGTAAATTTTTGATAACATCGCCGGGAGGGAATACATCAAATATGCACAAACATCTGCGCACACAACATTATTAGAGAGTATTTGCTACATTTCCATATTGCCAGTTGCACATTGTTGTGGACATGTTGACCTTGTTGTTGAGTTTGTAAGGTCGTATGATATTTAAGTAAACAAAGTTGGTGCTTATGAAACTGTTTGCTCTCCTTTTTTCCCCAAATTGGAATCGATAAGAGAATCGATAAGGAATCGAATCGTTTCACAGAATCGATAAGGGAATCGGAATCGGAAAAATCTTATCAATTCCCATCCCTATACATAATACATAATAATAAATCCTGTATTATCACTTTACCACTCTATTCAGTTCACATGTTTCCTTTACTTCAGAAAGGAGGGGAGCTTAGGATAAAGCTGGAATTACAGGATTTTATACATAGTTTATCATTTTTAGGCTCAAAAGTAAATGGACAATTGACTGATAAGTAGATAGACAAACAATATTAACCTGTTCCACCATTATTATGTTTTTTTCACCAATATAGCAGACTCGTTAGGCTTTGGCAGAAATCTTGATTAATTTATGACACTCTCATACCATAATACTTAATATGAAGATTTTTATATGTTTTATTTATATACATATAACCTTGTGTCACTGTCTCCCACAGATTGTGGGCTGTAGAAGCATTTGGATCTGATACAGAAGAATGCTCAGGCCTGAGCTTGACAGTAAACTCCAACTCCAATAATCTAAAGTAATGATCTTCCAAAAGAAAGTCAAGATCTCAGGATAGCAAGAATCTGTTCCATCTAGGAGACACCACCCTAGATCAAACCCTTTCCTGGGACTCAAAATCAGTGCCCCAGGAGGCTTTGATCTGTCAGGGAATGCACTGAAGGAAAAGACCTGCAGATCTCTCTATTCAATCAAGAATACATTCTTCAAGATTGATGTCTGAGTTAGGATCTGGTTAAAGATCTCTGACAGTATAATCCTGTGCGTTGTGCTGTATGGTAGTGAAGTGTGGGGCTCACTCAATCATTATGACTAGACTGGATGGGACAAGCATTCCGCTGAAGCCCTGCATACAGGGCTGAGTTAAGCAGATTTCTATTTCGCTAGTCTGAACCATGCCATGAGCATAGACAATGTGGGAGGAGAACATAAGAGCACTTTGGCCTGGAGTTCAGGTAGTTTTTTTGCTGTTAATTAAAAAGCCAGATATATCTGTGACAATTGGAGCTAACACTGAGAAAAATAACATATCATTTTATGCACTAATAAAAATAAATAAAAAATAAAAAACGCAACATGAGTTAGGCCATTATAGAAAATATAGCTGTAAACAGCAATTCCTGGATACACACACTAATAAGCCCAATATGACCTGATATATAAATGTATGACCATTTCTGAAACAGAACCTATATTCACATTTCCAGGCTGAAGTGACTCAAATCTGTTTATTTTTTTGCTTAATGTGGCTCAAATCTGATTTTGTCATGTCTGTGTAAATCCGATTTTTTTTTTTTTTCTAATAAAATTTGAGTCACTTTCATATGTGGTCCTAAATCGGATATGTATCCAATCCATGGAAATGCAACGTAAATGTGAACATGTGGAATCAAATAGGGATTAATTTGTCTTTTTTTTGGCTTTTACGCATGCGCTACGTGCGTCTCTTTCGTCCCCACACATCTCTTGGTGCAGCTGTGCAGCTATAGCTGCAAAAACAGCAAAAGCAAACCGCCTGCCCTTTATTCACCTCCTGGACCTGAGCATGAACTTCAGACCAGCTGTTTACTCTCCTCTCCAGCAAAAGACGCTTCACATATGAGCTACTAACCTTAACGCATCCATCTCACTTTATAAAGCTACGAGCCGTCTCTCAAATATAATGTATTTTGTTGTTGTTGAAGAAGGCGACGTTTATATTCGTATCAATGTGAGCATGTGATTAGTTTCAGGGTCAGACTCGTTTACATTACACACAGATACAGATCACTTACATTTGTGAATGCGAACCGTCAAGATAGCCAAATCAGATTGAGTTTAATTAATTAAAATGAACTTAATGAACTTTTGAATTAAATCGATAAAACGGACAATATATGTATTAATATTCCTACATATTTCTGTCCTACACATAGACCTATGTTCTATAGGAAGTGTGTGAGTGTGTATGTTTTTAGATTAGTATTATACAGTAATTATATTCTACAGCTAATGATATTCAAATCACGATTCTATGCTCTCTAGTAATGAAAAGAACTGGCTTTTTTTTTAGCTATAAATAGAAACAACACACTAGACCTCTAAACCTCTATTAATCCTTCTATCACTCTCTCTCTCTCTCTCTCTCTCTCTCTCTCTCTCTCTCACACACACACACACATACACACACATGTTCTCAGAGGTGTGCACAAAGACATGTTCACAATGAATAATCATTACACATGAAATTATAGTGAATGTCACTAGAGACTGGAATGGAAGTGAACAATGCAGACTATTCTCCTTTCAAAAACACGATATCAGTATACAGTATACCACGTTCTATCCAACAGGGGATGCTGTTTCTAATAAAGCTGATCTTGGGTTCACGCCTTTCTCAACGCATCCAGTGCTAGAAGAGTGAAGGCTAGTATGGGTCTGCGTGTGGAGTAGTATGGAACATTGTCCCCTTTTTTTTCATTAAAATCTTTGTAAGTTCTGTCCCAAATAGAGCAGATGTGTTCTATAGTCCAGATTTCACAATTTTCACTAGGGCTGCACGATATATCGTTTAAGCATCGTCATCGTGATGTGAGCAGCGGGGGTAGCGGCGAGGCAACCGCATTGGTTAACACGTGATGTAATCGCAGCGCAGACAGTCTGTCCAAAGCTTTGCAAAGATATTCCCTGTTACAGCCAGAATCCCGCTTTTAATCCCAGAAAAATGCTCTTATTTACCTTTTAAAAGGCCATTTAAATGTTGTTTTGCTGTTTTCCTAGGGTTTTGAGTGCTTGGCTGATTCTAAAACTCAGCTCTCAGTAGGTCTGGATTAGAGTTTAGGGTCGGGTCGGGTTCCAGAAAATAGTTTTCCTTTTTTATTAATGTTTTAATTGCCTTTTTCTATGTACAGCACATTGAGCTGCATTTTAATGTATGAAAGGTGCTATATAAATAAAGTTAACCAACATAAATAAATATAATGGAACAATCTAAATCACTGAATCATTCATAGTGGCACAATTTATTAGGTGCTATTCTTTCATAACAAGTCATAGGGACTGTAGCACAGAGTAAAAGAAAACATACCTATATTAAAATACTGTATATTGCACCATCAACGACACTAAACTCTGAATAGAATTGTGTTGGATTTCATTATTATAAAATCATTTACACATATTATTTTTTTTTTATGGGATCAGAAGTAGTGCTTTACAATAATGTTACATTAATTGACATTGCATATGACAAAATGTCTCAATTAATTAATTACTTATCGACACTAGTTTAGGCATGTGTTATCATTGGTTCTTTTGTGTCATAATTTAAAGCACATTTTTCAGCACCATTATATTTAAGAGAGTATTATACTGTATGATGAGGCACTGGGGGTCCATCGCCTGAAACTCTTCATTCTCTTTCCTTTGTCCTCCAGGTTTGTCCTTTTGGGAATGAAAGCTGTGAAATGTGTGTGTGGTTGTGTATGTGTGTGTGTGTGTGTGTGTGTATAAATGTGTGCGTGTAATATTCTTGAATTTTTCACACTGCAGAAGAAAAGCACGCCTCTATTCTGACCTCAGCTGCTGTGGATGACAAACGACTGCTGCCACAAATTCTTTTAAGGCTAAGCAAGTTTTTTTTTTTCTCTCTCTATCTAGATCTTCCCTCAAAACTACACCCTGTTCTGTGCTCCGGATTACAATTGATTAGAATAGTGTTCAATAAGGTGCGTGCTCATTTTTGGGATACCATAAAATGATCTGTTTATTTATATATAAAAAGAGTTACATAAAATAAAAACATAAAATAAAAATAAATACATTTCTTGGATTTTTTTATTTGCAATTTGAGTTTGTATTCCACTACTCTTCATTATAATCAGTTGCTTTGGGCCGATGGAACTGTCAAGCACTGCTAGCTTTACTAATCAGCATTCATTCTCAAGCTGTCTCTCTCTCTCCCTCTCTCTCTCTCTCTCTCTCTCTCTCTCTCTCTCTCTACCTCTCAGACCTAATTCAGGCTGAGAGAGCTCATTAAGGAATGACCAATCTTATGAAAGTCAAAAGGTTTCATTCTCTCTCTCCTCTCTCCCTCGCTCGGTTGTGAATGGAGGTAGGTGGAGCTGGTTAATATGCTGTGAAAGCGGGTCAGTATTCATTTACATGGGCCGTCCATTTCTAAGGGAAAGGTGAGGAGAAAAGGAGAAAACATGAAAAGAGTTGCTATTTTAAGGCAGCTTTCATAAGAGCTCCAGGAAAATAAAGCTGGTTTCACATAACCAAAAAGAGAGCTGCACCAAATGAATTACTGTATTATTTTAAATTATATAATGTAAATTGCAATAGAATTGAAAACTGAAAGAAGAAAACCGTATGCAGTGTATGCATATATAGTTTGGACACACCTTCTAATTCAATGCGTTTTCTATATCTTCATGACTATTTGCATTGAAGATTCTCACTGAAGGCATCAAAACTATGAATGCACCTGGAGTGGCACAAAGTTATCCAAAAGCAGTGTGTAAGTCTGGTGGAGGAGAACATGCCAAGATGCATGAAAACTGTGATTAAAAACTAGGGTTAAAAACAGAATCTGACCAAGAAGAGGAGAGAATGGTTTCACATGATTTGTTTTGCATGTTGGAAGGCTTGGATTTTGTCTCTGTATTAAAAAAACAAGCCCAATCAAGGGAGAAAAACTTCAAGTTTGCAAACTTCTACATGGCAAAAGAATAGGACTCTTTGAAACAGATGAACAGGGCTGGGACAAAATATCGACATTGTGATATTTCATTTTTGTTTTTGAATTAGAAACCCACCATAATATCTTCATACATTAGTGCAGTATTTACTTCAATTCACTTAAAAAGTTGCATTTTTTAAGAAATAAAATGATCTTACAATAGTAAAGATATGTAACAAAGAATAGAATCTTTTTTTTCAGTATTATAGCAGTTGCACAGCAGAGATATGCACACAATGCATTGCAGTGTCTTTCACTACATCTCTCTCTCTGTCTCTCTCTCTTTTTCTCTGTTTATTTACACACACACTCCTCTGGTTCCTGTGGGGAATCTCACTTCTTCTGCTATAAATACTCCTCTCTCCCACAGCATGCACTCTGAGCCCTGAACAGCTAAAACCAGAGAGAAACAGCCCAGCTATACACACCTTTATATAACACCATGTCTCTCAGACACATACACACACATATACACACACAGACAACACCACTGTCCACTACTCAGAATATTTCCCAATACAAGAGAAACATGGTATATATAGTCATGCACTCAGCACAGCTACCCACAGCTTTGTGGTATTTGTAGGTGCAGGATCTCAGGTGCGTATGGATCTCTCCACCACATCCCAAAAATAATCAACACATAGTACAGGCTATACCGTTCTACATGAAGTCCACAAAGGACTACAAAGGGTCACCAAGCAGTGAAATGCAGCGGGCACTGGTCAATGTTTAGACAGACCAGAGGACCCAACCCATTGTCTTGTTACTGCACTGTAAGCTCTCATATACAGAGTCTGGTTCCAAAATTGACAATATTGCAGACAATTTTGGCTTCAGTTCAACAGAATGGAATGGAAAATGTGTCCCTGTTTCTTACATCCAATGGTTCAAACTGTGGCAAATGAGGATTTATTATATCTGCGCTTATCTACGGCTAGACTGTTGTTACGGAGTCTCTCTTTTTTCCTCTCTCTCTCTCTCTCTCTCTCTCTCTCTCTCTCTCTCTAACATTCCTTCAGTCTGTCTCTTCTTTTCTCCTTCTCTGTTTTCAGAAAAGCTTCCAATTAGTTAATAAGGGCCGGGGCCAGTATGTGACGTATGTGTGTGTTTCCAGCTGAACTTTTCACATTAGCAATTCAAATGTGCCACGAAAGAGGACAACACAAGCTTAACAAGCAGACGATAGCCATCACCACCCATCTGAAGAAGTGTGGGCAGTGTGTGTGTGTGTGTGTGTGTGTGTGTGTGATACAATACTTACCACTTACCAAAAACAAAACAATGATATGAACGTGAGGAAATTGCTTGTGTATGTGTGTGTGTGTGTTGTGTGTGTCTCTATCTTATGCCTTTCATCTCCCATATTCCTCAGTTTTACAGCGACTGCAAAGTAAAAATGTCCCCCATCCAGTAAATCAACGACATAATCACACACCGGCAAGATGGAATGTGTTGGGTTACTGAGTTTAACTGAGAGGTAAATTGAGAAAATGAACACTAATATAACTGCAAGGTCTACCTTCAACAGTCTTTAACATCATGCCATCAGCTATGTGTGTGTGTGTGTGTGTATGTGTGTGTGTGCATGTATATGTGTGTTAGACAGACAGAGAGAGAGAGTGTGAGAGAGAGAGAGAGAGAGAGAGAGAGAGAGAGAGAGGGAGAGAGACATATGTTGACAATTTGGAGGAAAATGAAGTGCGGATGAAAGGAGTCAATGGTTTAATAAGTAGCTTGCTGCATTAGCATCCATGCTAAGTGGACACACTGACAACAGTTATAGCACATTAACACTTCACTTCACTTAGCCATCATCCTTCACTCCTCAGTCTCACCTCTCAAAACACACAAACACACACACATACACTACTTCTGCAGATTTAATGAGTGTTTCTACCTCCAGATCCACAAATACAGACAGAGTCAGTAAAGAATGATGAAAAAAGAAGGGAAGGATGGTGTTGTTTACCCTCGCAGCTGCAGCGCTCCTGTTTTATCTTCATGTGAGCATCAAAGCCTCTGTGTGGAGTTCCTCACGAGTCTCAAGCTGTTTACTCAGACTTAACCCACAGACGTCTACAGCATGGATGCTATTTATAAACTGCAAAATCACATCATGTCATTACTAATTACATAATAAGTGTTATTTACATTCACTGCACTAGACCAGACAGTTTATTAATTAATTAATTTATTTATTTATTTTTACCCCCGCAAGATGGAGGTTATAGATATATATATACAGCCGTTCTCAAACCCAAGGTTTAGGCCAGTCATTATGCTCAGGTAATCTGGTACAGTTTCTGATCAGATGTTCTTGTGTTTGGGTTGCAATGTACTCTCTACGCCTCTACCTCTCCCTCTCCCCCACTCTCTCTTTCTCTCTCTCCCCCAAAAGCCCTGCTCAATTACAGCAGTTTTCTTTTCCCTGTCTGTGTGTTTTTTAATTGAGGGGAAGGAGAATCAGGGCTGCTTTGTACTCGGCTGTGAGATAAATTAGAGCCGGAGATGAGAATAATCACGGCTGCTGCGTGGAGGCTGTGTATTGTGATGGGTTCAGTTATGCGGGGTGTAAAGAGGGAATTGTGTGGATGGAGCCTTTTGTTCTTCTGGATGCAGTTGTGACTTCAGGAGGAGAGAGAAATCAATATGAATTGGGGAGCAGAAGCGGCGGGTTTATTTATTTATTTACTTAACTCCCTGGAAACTCATTACATCATCTACTGCTTGTGTGTAAGGGTATAGGGGGAAGCTAAATGACCAAAAGTATAGGACGCTCTGGAGCAGATACACACAAACCTATTAGCACCATAAAGGCAGACTTGGGATAGAGGGGATTAAAGCCACCCAGTATTAAGGTTTAAAAGTAATGATAGGTTTAGGGTTAGAATTATTATGGTTAGAGTTTGAATTGAGGATTGGATTTAGGGTTAGGGATTATAGAGAGTATTGGAAAGCTTGGGAATATGGTTAGTGTTTGATTGGTTTAGTTAGGATTAAGTTTACTGTTAAACAGTGTTTAGGGTAGGAATGGTTGTGATTAAGGCTGGGATTAGAATTAGGGTTAGAATTCAGTTAAGAGTTTTGTTTAGAGTTAGAAGTGGTATGGTTATGGTAAATTTTACGATTACATTTAGTCTTAAGATTTTCAGAATTAAAATGGTTATCTTTCAGGTTGGGTTTAGGGTCAGGATTGTGTTCATGGGGAGAATAAAACCCAAGGCTAATATAGATAGTAGCAGCAACAGGATTAGTATAAGGATTAGGATTAGAACTGTTTCAGGGCAGGGTTAGGTAAAAACGTTAATGGCTATAATGATAATGGTAAAATTTAGGGTCATAAAAGGATATAGGTATGTTAGAATGGTTAGGGTTAGCATTAAAGTGGTTAAGAATTAGATTAGCTTTAGGGTTAAAATGGTTATGTTTAAGTATGTTCTACTGGAGTTGGGGTTTAGGTTAGGGTAAGGGTACATGAATAGTGTAAGGGTTAAATTAGAGGAGGCCTAATTAGAAGAGGAGATTACAACTAGCACTGCTACGTTTTTTTTTTTTTTTTTTTTATATATAGATTACAGATGGGGTTGAGGTCAGGGTTACGTTTAGTGTTAGAATGGTGATACAATTAGATTTAAAACTATTAGAGTATATAATTTATGTTTAGCATGGTTAGTTTTATGTTTAATCTTTTTGTGTTAGTTTAGATTAGATCATTCAGATAATTTGGTCCTTTTAAATTAGAATATATAGTTTAGGGTGAATACATTTATAGTTAAGTTGAAGCTACTGATTAGAATGCAGATTAGGGTTAAGATTCGATGCAACACTGCATAGCTATAATACAAAACAAATTGTTGTAGTCAGTATATTTTACAAACAGAAGTAAAGGTGTGTGTGTGTGTGTGTGTGTGTGTGTGTGAGTGTGAGTTTGTGTGTGTGTGTGTGTGTGTGTGTCCTGTTAAAACTCTTCTCCTGCAGTGTGTCTAAAGCTCATAGTGGAAATGGAGAAGCTGATGTTTTTGAACAGAGTTATCAGTGTTTTTCTGTAAATAGAGAATCTATGAGAGCTTTTTGGAGTGAAGACATTGAATCAATATTTCTCACATAAGCCTATTACACAACACGGCCAACTTATTTTCTATATCACACTCTCTCTCTCTCTCTCTCTCTCTCTCTCTCTCTCTCTCTTTCTCTCTCTCTCTCTCTCTCTCTCTCTCTCTCTCTCTCTCTCTTTCTGTGTATTTGTCCTATTCCTGTTTGGTGTTTGGGTGGTGTGTGTGTGTGTGTGTGTGTGTGTGTGTGTGTACTTATAATGTTAAATTTGTACAAGTTTATATCTGTCTCAGGTACTTCTACCACTGACTGTGCAGACACACACAGGCGCGCACACACACCACTAACAGACTATGATACATTGTTATTTAGCAGATGTTCCAATACAGCTCTAATAATAATCATTTTCCCCCAAGAAGAAGAAAAGCAGACACATTAGGCAAACAAAGCAGAATAGGTATTTAGTTAGGTGGTATATTATCTCTCTCTCATTCTCAGGTCCATGCTGTGCTAGCTTAGCTCGTATCCTGGCTCTCTTCCCTGTCAGTAACAGTCTTTCAGTAACCACTATAAGGCAACCTGAGCTCTTCTACACTCCTAATGGCTGACTAAAGTAACAGAAGTACGGCTAATGGAAAACAATGTTCTGTGGCTGCGACATCATGCTGGTACTTCTCTCAGATACTGGGAGAAACAAAACAGACCTGTTAATGTAGACTGTTGCACATACACAGGCGCTGTCAGAATGAGTGAGCAGCTACACTGCTGGATGAAGCACTGGAGACCATCAAACTGCTGAAGATTTAGTATAGCAAATTCTAAAACATGTAGTTATAACCAAAAGTATACAACATCTTATTTACTTAGAGATGTTCCCAGTGCAACTTCTCATTCTCCTCCATGATCTCCATCTGCATAGAAGGTAGGGCTGTGTCAACGTACAACTATGCTAACATTGATAGCCTGGGATATCAAAAAAGGGAGAACCTTTTTGGTTGGATTCACCAAAATTTGGTTGGATTTGTCCAAAAAGATGTGGTATTCAGCTAACTGGAACAATGTGATGTCATTCCCAGTACCAATGTCTGTGGTAAGTGGAACAGTGTACCTATATACTGTAGATCATGCACTTCATGTTTTCAGTAGACGTTTGGTAGGGGATTATGGGACCTGTAGTCTTTGGCTACAGGACACTGGAAAAGCTACGCAGCCTCTTTCAGTAACAGAGAGAGAAGCAGAGCTGCACAGGGAGTGGGGTAAGTGCAAATCAATGTTTTAGTCTCTCTCTCTCTCTCTCTCTCTCTCTCTCTCTCTCTCTCTCTCTCTCTCTCTCTCTCTCTCTCTCTGTCTCTCTCTTTCTCTCTCTCTTGCCCTCTCTCACAATCAAACTGTAGATTTATCTTCAACCTTACCTCCCCCCTAGACACCACCAGATGGCAGCTTGTCCCAACAGCAAAATGACACACAACCAACATATGCCCAAAACACATACATACAAATGCATAAAATATGCTAAAATATGCTTTCAATATATTGCATTTCCATATGGGTTTAAGTAAGTGCATGCTCTCCATTTATATAGCAGCTGCTCACTGCTTGCTTGCTAATGAATACTGTATAGCAGAATGTACACTCAATTAATGTCTGTGCCCAGTGACTTCACCTCTTTAGTGTGATGCTATCATTTTGAGAGCCCCAAACATTTTGTTGGAGGAAATATTTAAAGCATATATACTTATATGACTGTTGTATTTCATAGTTTTGCAAATCATTAAACAAGCAGTTAAGTCAGTTTGTCACTCCACAGCAAGGGCAGGACTGAAGCGTTCAGTACGAGGCTTCAATTCCTAAAACCAGTTAGATTCCAATAGTACCTGTTTAATTTTTTTCCACTAGTGATGCACCAACACTAGGAGGGTTAAGAGTAGCACATGCCTCCTCTGATACATGTGAAGTCAGCCACCACCTCTTTCCCAACTCATGCTGATGCAGCATTGCCGAGTAGCCACCAGACTCGGAGGAAAGCGCAGCGACTCTGTTCTGAGTGCCTGTATTTCTGGTTAAAGATAATATAACTCCAGAGCATAGCAGTATAGGTTTTTTGCTCGTGATACTACTGTTAATGATGGTGACAGTGGCTGCCTAAAGGACAAACATAAGGCAAAAGGTATTATTTATTGCAGAAGGCATTGCCACCCACAGTGGAAGGCACTGTTGTCACGCAGCCTTGTTCTCCTTCCACACTACCGGACTCCATTTCTCAGAATTCCGCTGGTTATGACATCAATAATAACCTTTCACCTTCACCCAATCACGTTACGCTCCGACGCTCTGATTCACCTGTATTCCGAATTACTTCCGGTTCATTCTTGTCTAGCTCCTGTATTTAAGGCATCCGTTTGTAAACAAACACCGCGAGGTATTGTCGACTCATGTTGCATACTAAGCGTTTTCCTATGTTCTGTTTTTGCTTTCTTGTTACGACCCTGTTTTCGGATTATCGGTTTATGTCTTTTGTTTTGCCCTTATTGGATTTGTTGTAAGGTTGGACTGTTTCTCGGTTTCGAACTCGGACTGTATTTTTGACTACGTCTTCTGGTATCGGTGAGACCGCTGTTTGCCTGGCTTTCCTGTTAGCAGTATCTGTTAGCTTGCCTGCTAATAAACCTGTTTGTACTTTTAACTCGGCTCGCGTCACTCCTCTCTACCTGGCGTCACAACTGTGTATGGTAAAGATAATGACCGGGCAAATGGGAAAACTACTCAACCAGAAATCACATCCACATTTAACGCACACAAACACACACATATTTTGCAGCACAGTGCAGACAGTCATGGAACTCGACTATGCATGTTATGTTGCCCACAGTGGTAGGCACCAAAAATGTTTTACCCTTTGTCACCTATACTTTCCTATTCTTCTCTGACAGATAGGTGTAAATGTACTAAAGCCATGTGGTAGTAATTATCAATACTACTAAAAGCAATTATCGTAACACCATACTGTAAATGGAAAGCAACCACTACTGCAAAGAGCAAGCACATATCACCATGAATCACCATAGCAAACCTATTATGCAAATAATGCAAGTTTAATAAGTGTGTATGTGAGAAAAAGAGAGAGCACTAGAGCTGTTTCTAATGCAGGAGTGCTAATAGACTTTGAGTGAATCATATAAAAGCATTATAGTGTTGGAAAATACATAATATGGATACTATGGATGGGTGGACGGATGGATGGACAGACAGACGGAAAGATGCATAAAAACAGACAGACAACCGACAGATTGACAGACAGACAGACAGACAATTTTTTTAGGTGAGTTGGCTTTAGAAGCTGACGGGGTTGTGTATATCGATCAGAGGAAGCTTGTTTGTGGGTCTCCTGAGGAACCTGTGCATCCAATGTGCAGTGAAGCATGCACACACACACACACACACACACACACACACACACACAAAAGTTCAGATCACAAAGGACGAAACAAAGAAAGCACTGAAACAAGTGGAATGCCAGTAAAATGCCTCTGACTTACTCAAACTCTCTCTCTCTCTCTCTCTCTCTCTCTCTCTCTCTCTCTCTCTCTCTCTTTCTCTCTGTAGACATGCAGAAGCGAATCCCATCAATTACCATCCTAAGCAGCCCAACCATGTAGAACATTTAATTACATATTAAACATTAATAAAATAACTTATTCAGTGCATCCATTACATCGGGGTCTAAAACACAAACGCTCAATCTTATTAATAGGATGGCGAGCGGCTCAGCCATCTTTAAACGTTTTTAATTCAGTTATTTATTTAATCAGAAAACAAGCTGGGGAGAAGACGCTGCACCGGTGGTGCACATTAATGGAATGTGAGGGGGACGCGAGCGAACAGAGAGATCCGTGAGTGTTATAAAGTCACAGAGAGGAAGATCGATAGATTTGTCAGAGAGAAGCAAGTTAGAAAAAAAGGGTGGGGAAAAAAAACTCTTTGTAGAGGGCACCTCTGCAGGCAGATGGCACAAATCCTACATTTCAAAAGGGCTTAACCTTTAAATCAAAGACTATATCAAAAGCAGGCGGGCACAGACACACACACAACACACACACACACACACACACACACACACACACACACACACACACACACACACACACACACACACACACATGTACCCTGACTGAGGACAGATCATCTACTCTATTGATGATTGCGTATGAGTGTGTGCATGTGTGCGTGAGTGTGAAAGGACATCTTTTATAACCTTTCCTTTTTTGTAATCACATTTTTATTGCATGTGTTTTATAGAAGCATTTTTCAAAACCAAAATACATTATTACATGTTAATACATTATTTGTGAATTTTATTTATTTATTTATTTATTTATTTATTTATTACCAAAAAAGTTATTTTTTTTACAAATTTTAAGATTTGGTCTATAATGAACATTTTGGGTTATTTATAGTAATATAATATTGTACACGGTGAAAGAACAGGGCTCAAATACACAGATAAGTAATAACATTGGCACCACCGTATTGTTTTGGTCAGTAAGCCTGCTTTCCTTGTCCTGCCATTTTAGCAATGACTTTCTTACTGCCACTCCACCTGTCAAACCTTCAGCTCCAGGTCTTTCCTCACAGCTGAACTGAGACCTGGTCCAGTCTTAAGCTTAGCTGCAAGGTGTTGTCATGTAAGCCACCTGTCACACAAGCTGTTGACTGTCAGATACGTGTCTTCTGATGCTGTTGTGGATTTGAGTCTGTCAGACCCCTGACTCTACCAGACCTCTACAGGTATCCAAGAGCCTATTGTTGGCATAGGAAACCTGAACTCACAATATTCTGTGAGCTCAGTTGGGACACTGAATTCAGGTGTCTGTTATCTGCTTCTGCTTCTAAAACTGGTGGTTTTGTGCATCCATTTTTTTGTTTTGTGTAAAACTTACCAATGGACACTCAGGAAAGTAGTGTGGACATTTTAAAGTTGCTTAATCCACAGTGTCATGCGTGTACCAAGAGCAGATCAAAGAAGGCATTACCACTGGATGGTAATGATGACACTGGGGGTGTCTGACTGGAATTGCCCGTGCTAAAAGACAAGTGACTCCACACACACACCTTCCACAGCTCAGTGCAGTCTTATTTAGCTGTCATGGTACATGGTAAGAATCAGCAGACGCAATACCAGTTCCTGCCCCATGGCACACAACATATCAGTTCATTTTTGCTGAGGTTACTGAGTTTTATACCATATTAAGACTTGTCACTATACGTAAACTGACTCAGCCTGTGCTATTTTCAGAGTATACATTTGGTGTGCAATAGACAGACCAACGTTTATCAAACATGGACCACACAGATGCCTAATTGGCTGGATTGAACAAGACGATTCAAATCAATTGCTAATTGGCTTGCAGATGTTGTGTGTGTGTGTTTTGGCGGTGCAGATTTGGATGCCATCTGTAAAGCCTGAGCATCAGCTGTGCCAGCTCAGGTTTATAGAGATATTTACCTGACAGCACACACACACAAACACACACACACACACACACACTACAGAACCACCGATAAATAACTACAACAGAAGGAAATTAACCAATATCTAATACATTACTAAGAAAAATGTGCAAAAACCAAAGAGGATACACTTTCCTACAGAAATTCAATTCAGAGAGCATGCTAACAGTGGAATATGAGAATTGGGACATAATTTGTTGGATTTAACATAAAACACAAATAATGGATTGACAAACCAAATCAACTGATTTTTTTTTTTTTCCTGGAAATGCTGTAAAAGTCATGAATTACCTAAATTTGCATAATGCTCCTTCCATTTTTTTCTCTAAAAAACAATACACTAATCTTGCCTTTTGCATGCCAGTGTAAAATGCTTATTTTAGAACCTATGTATGACAAACCAAGGAAATAATTTATGCAGTCGGATTAAATTAAAATGAAAACTAAATATATGGAATAAATCATAAATATATCAAATGAAACCCTCAGAAAAGCAAAGTGCAGTTCAGAAGTAATGGAAACTCTCTCAGTGAAGGGAAGCAGAGCTTTCTTGTCTCACATCTTGTACTAAATCTGAAAACCTCCACACCTGAGTGGATCTGAGTTAGATCCCTTCAAGCAGACAGAGGAGAAGACAGCAGCTCTTTTTATAAGATCTGATGAAGAGAGAGAGAGAGAGAGAAAGAACAAGAGAGAGAGAGACTAGGTGTACGTCAGCTCTTAACTTTTAATAAAGTGAAGAAATCAGCACTTCTTCACACATACACATATACAGAAACACACACACACACAGTCTTCCCCCTCACACTCACGCATGTCACGTACGCTCACACCAACACACACTCCCACACACAGGCACACCCACAGCCTCCCCTACACACACATAATACACACACATATGCACACACAAATGCATAATCTCTCCTTCCCACACCTCTTTCTTCGTTTTTTTTTTCTGGTGTTGAGAGGGGAACAAAACTTGTGAACACTCACACACCCACACAAACACACACACACACACACACACACACACACACACACACACACACACACACACCGTACACTCTCTTTCCCACACACACACACACACATTTGGCGATGTGCGGATCTGATAGGTTGTAAATGAATGTTAATCTCACTCTAATTTTAACCCGCTGACATGGTGGCGGATGGGGGCGTGAGGGTGTTAAAGAAAGAAACTTCAAAGCTGAAAGTTTGGAGAGTCACGAGTCTGCACTGAGTCACATTCAAACACACAGATCTGATCCAATCTGACTATACTGAGCATCAAGCACAGTGGAAAATTAATCAAGCTTAGAATTTAGGTGTGAACAAAATGCAATGTGATTTATTTCTTTATTAATTGTTATGCTGTATATTTGATTCACTTAAATAAACGGAACATTGGTATCTGTCAAGGAGAGGGATCTATATATTAGGCAGCAAATGAACAGTCAGCTTTTGGGATTGATGTACTGAAGCGAGAAAATGGGCAAGTGTAAGGATCTGAGTCACTTTGAAAAAGAAGTAAAGTGACAAAAAAAGAGAAGCCATTAGAGAAGTGAAGAAAAAAGAAAAGCCAAGAGAGGAGAATTCAAGAGATGAGAAGCTAAGAGAAGAATAAAGATTAGAAGAGAAGAGTTAAATTGGCCTCTAGAGAAAAAGCAGAGACACAAATAGCCACAAAAACCATGTATGTGTGTCTTTGAAGAGAAGACAATAAGAGACGAGAGAGAAGGGTATAAAAAAGGAAAATAAAAAGAAGACAAAAATAAGAGAAGCTGAGAAAGGAGATGAGAAACCAAGAGAATTCAATAGAACAGAAGACAAAGAAGAGAAGAGAAGACAAATCAAATGAAGAAAAGAGAAGCTGCAAGATAATATAAGAAAACCAAGAGAATGAAAGAGAAGAGAAAAAGGGGAATAGAAGAGAAGCTGAGAGGAGAGATGAGAAATGAAGAGAATTAATGAGAAAAAGAGACATTTAGACAGGAGAAGACAAATCAAGACTTGGATGGTAATACTGCATGTTGGCCAGCATCTGTGCCAATGGAAGCTGTGCACCGGTGGTTAGGCATGGAGGCTGAGATTTTCTCTACTGTTATCATCAATGAATATGCCAGTATTTGTGTCAGCCATGCATGCACACATCATAAAAATATGCTATACAGACATAGTTGTATGTTAAGCAGCTCAAGTTTGCCTCCTCTTCAACTTAAAATTATTTTTATACTGCTCCTCGTCTTGGCCTAATCTCTCACTTAGGCTTTAAGTATTGCGATAAATATAAGATGGATCCATAGCCATTCGTCTGAAATAATTTATTATTTCAGTTCTGTACCCAACACCTCCTTGAAACAGTGCATTTAACATTATGCTACTAATGATAGCTTTAGAGCTAGCAAGGGGTGTTAGCATCACATTAGCATAGCCTACAGCTCTGTGACTAACAGTGTTTATCAAATTACATGGAGTTACGCTAATGCTACAAACCCAAGCAGCCCCATGAGCTTACACACACACACATACACACACACACACACGCACACACACACACATTCACAAACACATATTATCTAGTCAGTCAGCAGTTACAACACTGAGGGCTGAGTGTAGTGTGTTTTCACTGGAGTTAAATTAGCCTCTAGAGAAAAGTAGATACAAAAATAGCCCCAAATACCATGTATGTGTGCACATGTGAAGGGAAGACAATGAGAGATGAGACAGAAGAATATAAGAGGACATAAACAAAGAAGAGAAGAGAAGAGATAGAGAGAAAAACCAAGATAATTCAAGAGAAGAGACATCAAGTCAGGAGAAAATAAGAAAAGACAAATCACAAGAAAAGAAGAAAAATAATAGAAGAGAAGAGAAGAGAAGAGAAGAGAAGGTGGCACTTGGATGGTAACACTGTATGTCAGCCGGCATCTGTGCCAGAGGAAGCTGTGCACTGGTGGGAAAGAAGAGGGATGCCAGAGCGCGCACACACACACACACACACACACACACACACACACACACACACACTGGGCATAATGACAACCCCCCACATACACACTCCAGGGCACTGTGAAGAATAAGCAAGTGGAGAACAGGATGATACAATGGCTGTGTGTGTGTGTGTGTGTGTGTGTTTGTGTGTGTGTGTGTGTGTGTGTCGGTGTGTGTGTGTGGGTGTGTGTGCATTTGTTTGTGTGTGTTGGCATTACAGTTCAGTTCAGGTTGCCCATCTGCCTGCCAGTGTAATTACAGTATTCCATCACTAGTAAATACAATTATCTGTGAATAACAGCAGCTAGTAATGGCTAAATTAAATGTTTAAACCAATCGATGCTTTATTGACACCCGTATTTAAAATGTCTATGATTAATTATCATCACATATTTCTGACACTGTGTTTACTGGGCTTGGCTTCACTTCCACTGCAGCCGTTAGTCAAACTGGCAGGTTTAAATCAACTGAAAAAAAAAAAAAAAATCTCTCTCGCCTCATTCTTACACACACACACACACACACACACACACACACACACACACACACACAAACACACACAGTGTGCAGAGAATCAGTCCATAACCTCTGAAAGAGATGAAAAGGTAAAAGAAGGGGAAAAAAAAGAAGTGCAGAAAAGTGTAGAGAAGAGAAGAAATAAAAGAAAATGAAAAAGAAAGATGAGAACAGAGGGGACAAGAAAAGAAACATTTCAATAAAAAGTGAAAAGAGAGATAAGATGAGAAATCAAGATATGAATAAAGTGTAAAGTATAAACTAAATAAAAGAAATGTGAAATTAACTGAACAGAGAAAAATAATGATAGCAAGAAAAGAGATGGTTGAGATAATGAGATAAGATAAAGGTAAAATGAGAAGTTAAAAATAGAAAATAGAAAGAGAAGAGAACATAAGTGAAAAGCACAGATGAGAGGCAATTAAAGCAGAAAATATGACATTAAAAAAGAAGAAGAAATGAGAAGCAAGGAAGTGTAGAGAAGAGACACATAGAAAATAAATCCAAAATATATAGATAAGGAGCGGAATGGAAGTGAGAGGAAAAAATATTTTTGAGAGATATTTGTAATGAGAAGAGAACAGAAAAATTACAAGAGAAAATTATAAATGTATATAAAAAATTGAAATGTAATAGACAACATAGTAAACAACATAGAAAAAGTAAAGAAATAAAAATAAATGAGAAGCTATGAGAAGTGAGAAAAGTAGAAAAGAGGATTAAAAGCAGAGGAGACAGTAATATTGTTTCTCAGTCTGGAGCTCTGGTAAACATGTGCTCAGTGATGGAGTAGTGTGTATAGTATCAGTCCATAACCTCTCACTTAACGTCAGCCTTATTGTTGGTAATGATTGATCCAAATTCATAGCCTTCATCGCGCAGCTATTTGTCAACACGGCCCCAACCTTTCTCTCATAAATGCCACGGCTGCAAATAGAGCTCATTAGCAAAACCAATCCACACACTGTCAGAAATCAATTTCCATTACAGAGGATTCAGCTTACAGTTACTGCTACGGGACAGGGGGGGCGAGGGAGGGGGTACAGGGAGATAGAGATAAACAGCGATAGAGAAATAGAGAGAGAGAGAGAGAGAGAGAGAGAGAGAGAGTTAGATGGGTTAATGGACGGATTGACACAGCAGTGCTGTCATCATTACTGCCGTTATTTATACACACAGGCCGAGTTTACGACCCTAATTATGAACCATAAGATCAGTCTCAGGCTAAAGGCCATGCTTAAGTGCTCCTATATAAACAATTCATAAGAATCACATAACCCGTACACGACACCTTCATAAAGCATTCATAAAGCCAAATCCATTAGATATGCCTAATAAAGAGGCATCAATAATGCACCACAGTTCCCTCGGTTCACAGAAATATCGACATGCCCGTGTACGAGTCTCCAATTTCATATTTCTCAGACACAGATACAACACTGTGATTAGTCAACCCTTACAGCTCACACACTTATTACCACTAAAACAGAGGCAATGCTGTAATTTAACATGAATTATTTCTAATCTGTGTTCCATGGATAGAAGTGGAGAGATTAAAGAGCAAAAACCCATGTCAATATTTTTATTGACACCACTTTAATGTTTTTATCACTTCAAATTTGAAGGCCTTATTGATGTGTGTGTTAAAAGTGAATAAAAAAGTAATAAAAAAGAGATATTGCTTATTTGATAAATCAAACAAAGTTTAAGTAGGTTAAGTTTTAATTGGCTGACCAATCAGACCCAACAAACTAACTAGTATGACTGTGCACAAGTACACTGACATGCTAAAAGTCATGGGGTAACAATATGTAAACTATTCACAAAATGCTACCTCAAGAGCCGGCTTAGGAATGGCCACACCTGTATAAACTGTGAGGTGTTATCTTGTGTAGTGAGTGAGGCTAAACACTTGTCAGTGTGCTCTTGACAAGTTTAAGGGTCGTCTGCTTAAGTTCAGAGTTTTTCTAGAAAGCATGAACTCTCATGAAGTCTCTTCTCTGCTTGATTAGGCTAATTACAATAGCAACATTTTCCACAAAACAACAGCTTATTTCACTAACTAGCTTAGTCAGTTACAGGCTGGAGCTGTTCCAGCTTCGTTAGCATGAACCTCTCCAAGTGAAGCCTTGGCAGGTGCAGATTAAGTGGGATAAATTGAACAATACAGCGCTCTTCTAGCCCTCTGTACACCAGCTTTACTGGGTAGAAACTCCCAAGTGTCTTGCTCTTCGATGTCTTAAAAATAACTTTTTTTGTTTTACTTAAAGCAGCTAAGCAATTAGTAATTCGCTAATTTAGCTTATAAAGTTCCTATGGGTTTATGGAAAACAGTGGAACTGGAATCTGAATCGTACAACAAAAAAAAAAACAAAAATAAAGATAAGATAAAGTATTTTATCATAAGCATTACAATGGAATTATGCCAAGAATAGGGTAGGTTTCCAACTAGACCACCCAAGACCTGCAAAGAGTATTTTAGACCACCTTAAACCAGCCACCAATTAAAGCTGGTCTAACCCGAGTTAAATACAGTATCCTAAATGATTTTGTAAACCAAACAATGCAATTCTATAACCCATAATGTATTTAAACATAATAGAACATCACTATCCCCCCCCCCCTCACCCCCACCTTTCTCTTCATCTCACAGGCCACATCATTATAACCCCCTAGCTTCTACTTCCACTCTCTGGCCACTTTATTAGAAACGCCTACCGTGTACTTATGAGTAACCCCTTAATAAATGCACCCTCTTACAATTCAGCACTAATGAACTTGTCCAAGTGCCATAGCTCCGTTTAAAAGCAGCTCTTTAACTGAAGTCATATCAGGACCCCCACAGCAGAAAAAAAAGCTTGTCACTGTCTGGAGCGATTTAATTACGGCGCAGAGGAGCAGGTAATTTAGGGAGAGTGTGGAGTTTGTGAATTATGATCACATTAACTGTAATCCGCTCGTGTAAATGAGAACGGCTGTGTTATCGAGGTTACATTTCTTTCAGATCGCTCTCGTTAATTCCACATACGACTCAAGCGCTTAGGTCCTAATGAGAAGTAAGAAAGCTCCATCACACTTTCTCTCACACACTCACTCACACACACACACACACCCTTGCACTCCGAGGGATTAGAGAAGAGAATGAATGGCTTACTGTAATTAATCTGAAACATGTCACTATGAAGTAATGAAATAACACTCAACCATCTCTACACAGACTAGAGAAGAACTGCACTCTAAACTCTAAAGACTCTTTAGTAAAGGCACTGGTTCTACAGAGAACTACCTGAAAAGCTAAAGACAGAAAACCTCACCTGTAAAGGACCTTTTAAAGCAGAGTTCTGTACTACAGCTATGTGAAACACTATACAAAAACCTTTTATGCTTCAAAACTAACATAAGAGCAAATTTAATTAGACAGATTAGTACATTTTATTCTGTTTTCTTGGAGAATGTGTTTCTACTGTCTAGAGAAGGCTGTCTTCCAAATTTCTGAGCATTGCTGTGAGGATTTGATTGCATAAAGTGACAAAAGATATTGGGGTTATTGTGTCACATTTCCCAAACAGATACATCTTTTAAAATGGCTTTAGAAGGGTTTATGAACCCACACTCGTCTCATTGCCTGGTTAAATGGCTCAATAACAGCTCAATAACTTGCCTAATGTGTCCTGTCCAATAGCACCAATTCCACTATTGTGTGAAGTTAAAGAACACTTTTCAGTGCTATTTAGAACTGTTTCTGCTTCAACTGCAGAATCTCCTTTACAAATGGAGCCTCTGAAATAAGCTCTCCAAACTAAGTGAGTCCCACTGAGTCGGAGAATAAAAACACTCATCACTGGACACAGTTCCCTGTCCCTGTTTGAGTCTTATCTGGGTCTGAGAAACAGACTCCAAATTTCCTCTGAATTGAACAAAATCACTCAAATTTGTACATCTTAATTAACATGTCTGCCTTTTTCAAATTCAATCTCTTCCAGCTTATGTTTTGAATGAGCGGATTAATTAATGTAATTCATCTGAAGCATGTCACAATCAAGCTTCACAATATTTAATGAAGTGTGTAATATTACAATATCTAATTTATGCACAGACCAGAGAAGTAAATAAGTAAATTTAACTGCAAATCCTTCTAACGGGTAAATGTTTTCACACCAGCACAATTTGCACTGTGTAGTTCGTTTTAGCAGGTGTGAAAATGGTAATCGCATAAAAGACCATACCAAGATCCTCATGAGGATGTGGTCTTAATCCAGTTCCAAACGAATTATAGAGCAGTTAGTTTGTGGTGAAAATATGATCCGAATTTTATCTGAGCCAACTATCAAATATACATGTCATGTTTGACCCTTATGGCTGTTCAGGTGCAGTTTAATCTGATTAATTAACCATATAATTATTACAACAATTTATTAATGCCAGCCCTGCTGCCGCTGCATGCTAAGTTGTTTTCTCTCTAAACACTGTATGTGCAGGGTGACACAGAGTATATGCAGTGTTGACCTTTGGCACTAAACACAGACTAAAGCAGGACTACAGTTTAACTGAATGTTGTCCTATTTCATAACATATCTACTAAAGACAGATTATGTCCATTTTATGGACATTTTGTATGGTATAATTTTACTTGGATGGGCCATTATAGATGTATCATAGATGCTCACCTAACATTCAACTGACATTAAAAGCAACTTTAAAAACTCTGAGCTGCCAAAGCGTATTTTAACATTAACTCTTAAAATCAAACCTAAAATCGAACCCTAGCTTTAACCTAAAATTTAAATCTAACCCAAAACCTAACTATTTAAGGTTAAAGGTAGGGTCAGGTGTAGGGTTAGGGTGTACAGAGATTTGACAGTCAACTTAGAGTTCAGTTGCATTTAATAGACATTCAAGTGTGAAAAACATGTTTTAATGTTATGACATGTTGGACTGTGACTTTAAAAAAATATCCAAAAAAATCACAATATTTGTTTTACCAATATAATACAGCCATGTAATATAACAAATTATTATTATTATTATTATTATTATTATTATTATTATTATTATTATTATTATTATTATTATTATTATTATTGAGGCTAATAATAAACCTTCACTATGCCATATTATCAATAGGCCAACCCACTCAAACTCAAATCCCTCTCTCTCTCTCTCTCTCTCTCTCTCTCTCTCTCTCTCTCTCTCTCTCTCTCTCCCCGTAATCACAGGTATTTATGCTTAGCACAATGCAACCGACAGGCTGAGTTCAGTGTTTATCTTAAAAATACACTTTTCAGCACTCATTAACATAAGGGCACACTGACACCGGGGACTTGAAAGCAGGAATTTTTCACTGAGCTGTTATCACTGGTTATTTTAATTGGACAAAAACATCATTGTGAATGATGACACACTCCTCTGAGACTTCCTCTAATGCTTGCTTACTTAAGCAAGAAGATATTTTATTTATTTATTTGGTTCAAATCCTTAGCCATGCAGTTCACACTTAGAGAAATCAAGATCACGCACAGCAGTCCTTCAAAGTCCTACATTCAAGCATTTAAATTCCTTTAAAGAAAATATCTATTTGTTTTTTGTTTTTTAATTTTACAATGTTTTTGTTTTTTTTACTTCATGATTTAATTTTCCTGCCATTTAGGTGTTACATGTTCTTTTTGTCTATTTTACCAGAGGCGGAATTATAGCTCTGTGTGTGTAATATCCATCCGACACAAGCAAGCACTATTGCTGTTTTTAAAAGGCATACTTAAGTGTCTTTATTTATTAATCTGTTTGTTTTTCACTTACAGAACATAAAACATCTTGATTCAAAAGACAGTTATAATAGAAGTCAATAGTTAGGTGCCATAATAAACAACTGTTAATGGCCTTCTAATCTACTGAGGTTAAAGATTTTCGTTCTTTTTTTATAATTACAAGAAAATTATTGGCCATGGCAAATGACCAAACCTATAGACAGGGCAGACTCTGGGGCATTCTTGGAATAATTCCAATTTTGTATAAAACGCAGACAGCATCACAAATCTTATAACTTCCCTACCCAGTCTACTGGATCCCTCAGCCAATCTATATTTTAATCTGCCTACCTGGCTCAGGTGTGTTGGGAGACAAAATAAAATACCATTGAGACTGTAAATCTCTGCTGCACACAGCTCACAGCTGCTGGTGGAACTGAACACAACTTTACTGTGTATAGAGTTTACAAAATCTCAGCAGCCAAACACAGTAGCTAGTGTTCTCCAAATCACATATTAACAAATCTACTGACCAACAACACACTTTCACTACTGATCACTGAAACAGTTCTTGACACTTCAGACCCTGAAAAAAACTCAAAAGTTACATTTTGTTTCCACATTACTTTTAACATTGTGTTTGTTGGTCTAGCGCTTAAAATCCCAATAAAATATATTTTGTGTAATGGGTGTGATGTGAAAAAAGTGAAAAAGTGAAAAAGTGAAAAAGGGATATGAATACTTTCATTTCAAGGTAAAAAAAAAAAATAATACATAGAACTGTTTCTTTAGTACTGAAACACACAGCTTTGGGTTAGCACACACCCACATTATGGACAGTCTCTTCTCAGTACGTTCTCAGATTTCAGCCGAGAGGAAATGCGTTTATTTCTAATCCGATAGAAGCGGAGTCTCAGTGAGTTAACCTGAGCTTCATCACGATCCTCTCTGTAACCACACATTTGGACCAATTTCAACAATTTCATTTCCTTGCTACAGATCGCTGTGGGATATGCCTGTGGGTTGCTAGGCAACCGCCGTTCGCCTGTACTCTGCCCAAAATAATATGAGTGCAAAAGAGTGTTAATAAGGGCACAATTTTAACCGTTAAAATACATATATTTGTATATTTAAAATGCTAATTCTTCTTTTCAGCCCAAGCCCACAAGCACAGGTACTGCTGAAAAAAAAAGATCTGAAATTTGCAGCAGTTAGAACTTTGGCTGTGGAGTTTTAAAGCTGTTGGATTTCAGCGATGACGGTGTTAAAACCACAGAGAGTTTAATACTGAAAAATGGCCTTTTCTCAGTCTGTGGTTTTACCTGTCTGCTCTGCTGCTGAATAAGGTCACTGCGATATATATACGAGAATATTTACACTGCTGCGGAAAAATATTAGAATCACACAGACAAAAAATGTCCTGCATTCCATCATCATCCAGCCAGACCCAAACACACACACACACACACACACACACACATACACACACACACAGCCCTGTCAGGTCTTTACTTAGAGCTGCTGCTGAATAAGGTCACTGCGATATATATACATGAATATTTACACTGCTGCGAGAAATATTTACATTATTACATGGTCTTGCATACCATCATGACTTCACCAGTCCACAGACACATTTCTTATTTGAGAATGCACTGTGTATTAGACATGTTAGAAGTTCTTTTGTAAACTTCTGAGCAGGATGCATTTAATAATCCAATAACTGCAGAAAGTCATATTGATCAATGCGTTCACATGCATTCAATGATCTGATAACTGAAGAGAATGATTTGATTTACTAATCTGATCACAGTGTTTTAATGCACTTGATAATCTGATACCTGAAATAAATCTGATTTTGAAAGACAGTAATGCAGTTAATGCATGTGCACTTGATAATCTTGTGTTTCAATCAAAGATTTGAGATTTGATTTGAGATATAATATTTATCACACTACAGTCGCCAATTATGAGCAGCAGTAAAGAGTGTGCAGTGTGTGTGTGTGTGTGTGTGTGTGTTGTGCCTCAATAAATGGGCAGGAGTGGCTACTAAACTCAGATTCCCTAAGAAGACCTCCAGAAGACTCCTCATTAAAGAGACACTCCAAATGAATGATTGGTAAAGGGCGCATACACCCACAAACCCACCCGCACGCACACATACACACTCTATTAATACACTCATTTACATGCCAATCAGTTCTTTAGAGCAAGAAACAGAATCAGTCAGAGGCAGACACCAAGAAAAAGAGTAAAATGATTACTTTAGATTTTCTAAAAGCTCAATTAAAGCAGCATTTAAAATGGGAAGAGAAAGAACCAAAAATTAAAACAGAAACCAAAGAATGAGGGAAAGAGGGAAGAATGATGTCTTCAGAGCTCTGTAACAAGAGGGCTGATGTTAAAACAGCATACATCAATACAGTGAACTCAGCTTCACTTCTGAAGCTCAGAAACCGAGCTACGGTACTGCTGCTACTGACAGCTCCTCATCTACATTTACACTTAAGACCTCCACCACAGCGTGGAGTTTGACAGTTTGGTGTAATTTATTTATCAGGGACAGTGCATGTAAAAAACACCATTACTGCATAAAACTTACTCAAGGAATACTCAATGTCTCTTCTCACTGAAGGACCTAAATAAAAAACAGAGGATCTACAGATCATTTTAAAGATGCGTGTGAACTGTGTGAGCAGGGCAGTGTGAGGACCCAGCTCACATAGGGAATTCATTCTGTCATCATCTTAGTGAGTAATCCAGCTCAGAAAAACATCTGATACCTGCAGCATTATATTTTTAAAACATTTTCTTAAAAAGTCCTCTGCAGGATTTTGTAATTGTTTGGGCCAACCAACACTGCAAAATATATGTAGTGGACAATGTATTAGATGGATGGAGGGATGGACGGATGGATGGCTAGATATATAGAAAAGACAAAAGCACATTAAGGCTATTTAATTTATGCAATGGTGAAAAAGTGGTAAAATAAACAAAATCCCGCAAAATTTATCACTTTGCCTTTTGCCAAATGTTTCATTTTGTTCAGTTTCAACCAAATGTTTTTATTTTTACTGCGTCACCATTTGAATGGCTAGGTAATCAACAAAATCTCACAAACGTACAGTATTTTTATTTGTAACATTTGCATGATGATAATCCATACATATGCTATGATTCACAACAAATCTGTAAATTTTTTAGAAGAGCGATATTTCCTACATATATCATGATTAACAAAGAGCCCCTATCCTAACCTTCTCTGGTGCGAAAAAAGATATACTTTATTGAGAAATGTCTGCTGTAAAGTATGCTGTAAATATATAGATACAGATTTATGTACCTATCTAAAATATATTAAAATTACATTAATATTATGTTTTCATCAAATGTTTGAAAATAAACTTTGACGCTATTTTTAAAGTACAGCGTTCCAGTTTAGCAAAGTCTTTAATGTTATCATTTGAAAAAGATACAGTCATTAATACCCCTTTCTCTCAATAAAATCACTGTACAAATATATTTCTGAACAAAAATTTCTCACTTTGTTTACAGTTGGTTCACACTTGTGGTGGGTATTCTGTACTGCTTAAAACATACACTACAGTATGTACAGTATGCAGCGTATGTCCTGGAACGACTTCATGCATAATCAACCATTCCAGTCCTGTGCTGTTATTAGAAAACATGATTTGGTGATTGATTTGTCCAGCCCAGAACATTCCACTTTTTGGCCTTGAAATCCTCCACAGTTCTTTAAGTACATGTCTCGGGTCATTGTCCAACAGAAGGGTGAAGCTCCATCCACTGAGTTGTGAGGGATTTTCCTTGGATCTCTGTAGTTAAGATGCTTCGGTACATTTCAGAATTCATCCTGCTGCTGCTGCTCCTCCTGTCAGTCACTTCATCAATAACAACGAGTGATCTAGATCCATTGGAAGTACAGGCCATGTTTCATAGATGAGCTGCTTGGCTTTGGATCATGAGGTGCTCTTCTCTTTTTTCTCTCTCTCTCTACATGTTCCTCAATCCATCAATCTAGTAGATGTTCAGCGTCCAATCTCGAATGTCCACAAGGATTTTGATCAAAAACTTTCCGAGCTTTTACATACTTCATTTCTAGTACATTTAGACATGGCCTTTAGATTTAAGGGTTTGATGCTTTTCAATGCGGTGATTTACATCTTGTAGTTAAACCATCTAAGACCAATAAAGGTCATAAGAGGTTCATTCTTCCTTCTGTTTATAGTCTGTTTATAGCATCTGCACAACAGTTTTTCTTCATAACTGAAAATGTTCTTCATCTTCTGCTTTGCTATTCCACCATGTATTAGGTCTTTTGCTTCTGCTTTTGATCTTGTTTTCTTTAAAGGGAATAATCAAATAGTTATGATGTAAACAGACTTTCAGAGTGGCTTATTGTGAAATCCTCCGTTCTAGAGAAACTGATGTCGGAATTGTTCACAGAGGTGGTGACAGGTCATCTGAGGACATCTGAGGACATCTGATAGAATGCCTCTATAAACTTCATGACAACAGTTTTTATCAGTTCTAAATAAGAATGGAGGAAATATTTGGCAACCAAAATTATTTAGCCAAAGATAGCAAAAGAATGACTTTCTATTTTTAGATGAATAATTTATAACAAACATTGACTAATGTATTTAAGTCATACTGCACTTTCTTGGTTTGTACGGTGGGATGATGTTCACTCTTTGATTAATATTTTTAAACTGCTTTGGCCGAATTTTGTTTTTTTTTAGTAAATCGCAGTGTGATCTGTTACTTTGCTATATTGTGATTATTACACCATAGCTTTATATAAAATATAAAAATCATTGAAAAAATGTAGGTTCACGTCACAGACCATTTTCTTAGAACTGACCCGACAGGGTCCAAGTAAAGCGATGGGAACTTTCCAACTTCCTCTCTCGCTTACACCATCTCCTGTGATGTGGATCTAGGACTAAATATACAGTTCTGGAAAAAAATAAGAAACCACTTAAAAATGATGAGTTCCTTTGAGTTTTACCAAATTGAAAACCTCTGGAATATAATCAATAGGAAGATGGATGATCACAAGTCGTCAAACCAAACTGAACTGCTAAAAGTTTTGCTCCAGGAGTAAAGGCATAAAGTTATCCACAAACAGTGTGTAAAACTGGTGGAGGAGAATATGCCAAGACGCATGAAAATGGTGATTAAAAACCAGGGTTATTCCACCAAATGTTGATTTCTGAACTCTCAAAACTTTATAAATATGAACTTGTTTTCTTGGCATTATTTGAGGTCTGAAAGCTCTGCATCTGTTTTGTTATTTCAGTCTCACAAGATAAAACCAAACAACTTATAAGGTTGTGGGTGCTCCCAAGCCATCCCCTAGGATAACACTTCATGATCAACTGACGTGACTTTAGGCTTGTTAGTGTACATATACACCTACTGTAACACTAATGGCATCAAGAAACCTTTAGAAACGATGAACTTGCCCCAACAGCTTGTTATCAGAGGCAGCAGTGAAGTCCAGTTTCACTGAAGTCCAGCTTAAAGAGCATCTACACAGCATTTCCTGAACTTCAACCAGTTCCAAGAAGCTAAAAATAGAGCCGGATGAACAGCAGGACAAAAGCACAAACCTACAGGGTAAAAGACCCCTTCCTTCCTTCTTTCTTTTTCATTCTCTCTCTCTCTCTTTCTATCTTTCTCTTTTCTTCTCTCTCTCTCTCTCTCTCTCTCTCTCTCTCTCTATCTCTCTCTCGCTCTGAAGTAGACATCTGAAAGCTGGCCAGAGGACTTACACGTCTCAGGAAACATAGAGAGAGAGCCTTCACCATATGCTGCTGATGTTCCTACCTCTCTCTCTCTCTCTCTCCCTCTCCCCTCACTCTCACTCCTTCCCTCCCCAGGCACCCCGCTGTACACTTGTGAAGATGCATACGCCATCATCACCCTTTAACTAAAAGCTGAACCATCTGTCAGAAAGAACAACGCAGCTCTGTGAACTGTACATGACTCTAACCGCACTAACACAATGCTGAAAATGTGCATGACCAGTTCAGTGTCAGAATTGTGTAATGTGTGAGGAAAGAGAGGGAGAGAGAGAGAGAGAGAGAAAGAGAGTATGTGCAAGAGTTTAGTGCACATTAATTAAAAAATTCTAAATAACATTTTGTTTGATTGAAATTGTTTCCGTATAAACATCCAACAATTACGAATGTCGGATATCTCCCTTTCTTCACAGTGCTCTTTTAACCCTTTAGACCTTGTATTTAATCCCACACTTCATCACTCTCAATACTACCATAAAAATATAAAAATTAACATCAATATGATAAACCCCAGCATAGAACCCTGTGGATCTTCACATTATAAGCTGAATACAATTGGTATTAAACTGTCTGTGCATTAGAATTCATCCAAAAGTTATTGGATAAACTCATCATGAAATGTTACCTCAGGGGAAAGCTTATAAGTTTCCACATCTGCATAAGTTGTGAGGTGTTATCTTGTGAGTGAGGCTGAAGACTGGCCATCACAGTGTTTGTGTAAGAAAGTCATGTGATAGCGGGTGCCGGCTTGATGGAACATTTCATTTCTAACATTATATAAGTATACAGTTCTGTGCAAAAGTTTTAGGCACCGAAGCAAATTACACTAATCCATTTATCTCAACAATATGAGTGTTTTTACCTGAAAAAAGCACCACATATGGTTTGAACAGATGCAAATAAACGTACATACAGTAAAATTTAACGAGAAATTTTAATTTTTAACTAAGTATGTTATATCCTGTGAGCCAAGCTGAAGAACAAAGTGTAGTTCCAGATTTCTCCTGGATGCCCTCAGCCAACATTTATATATTATGTTCAGTTCTGTCAGCAGCTCACCTGATTTACCACATTTACCAATTTACCAAACCAGGTGTTGATATGATGAGAACTAGAAATAACTCTAATAAACTGTGCTGTAAAAGCTTTGCTTTTTGTAAAATTGATCTTTCTATGCCACTGCTAGGTTCAAATTAAATATAACTGCTCAAAAAAACCCAGGCTAAGAGCATGTCTGTGGTCAGAAACCACTGACCACTGACCAAGTGTTAGAGGATGTCTATAAAATGTCATTATTCTATTTAATAATACTCTACAGCTCTGTTCATCAATCTGAATGATGGAAGGATGTAAATGATTGCAATCTTTTGGAGCAGTAGTAGTTATCCACTTTGTTTTGTGAGATGAGGTTAATAAGAAAGCTTAAAACAAACTTTAAAATGAGCCAAATGTCTCCCCAATGTGAGCTCTGTCTTCATCTCATCAGACTAAAAAACATAATTCCAGAATCCTACCCTCTACGCTGCACTTTTTAGCATATTGTAATGTGACCTTTCTACAGTTAGTATTGATGTGAGGTTTGTTTCCTGCAGTGTAGCCTATAATAATTCTGCTGGTGAAGTCTCTTGTGAGCTGTGTGATTTCTGTGACAGTAGGTTTTGCATATTTAGCTCATTGCTGGGTTTTCCTACATATATTGTGCATACAGTAATGCCTTTTTACCTGTTAATGCATAGCACTTCTTGTCATATAATGTGTAAAGAGAAATGGCATTATGTGTTGTAGTATGGATTATTCTAAGGCTGAGACTGCCACAAGGAAATAAGCCATCAGCCATAAGGCATATCTTTACATTGTTGAATGTTCTTGTGTTCTGAGCGTAAGCTTCCCAGGAGTTTGCAGACAGTTTTTAGGTGACAAATAAGAAAGACTATACATTTTTTATTAAACTCTTTCTATTGGAGTCCATTAAAGCTAGAGATGGTATGTTATAGATCAGTTTTAGACCACAACCCAAGACAAACACGCAAGACATACACAGCTAACTAGCTTACAGTTAAAGTTTAGAATCTGTCAATATGTTGTCTCAAACATAAAACAAACATATATCTTCTCACTGTAATGATCAAACAGCTCAAATCTCATCAACTTGTCTTGCTATCTTGCTTCCTACTACCTTGGAAAAAACGAACAATAACAAATTGCATCAGAAAAGAGACAAAAACAGTATTTTTCTGCTCAACAGCATTACTTCCCAGGCAACAGATCACTCCGCCAATGTTCTTCATTCTTTCTAAATGTATCCAAAACAAATGCAGGTCATACTATTTTACTACAAGAGTAGTCTTAAACAATATATAGATATACCATATTCAACTAGTAACTAGAATAAAATAAAAGGGTACTCAAATAGTAATATATTCATTCAAATGAGAATAATTAAAAATATGTTGTCCATTCCAACAGATTAAAATTCAGAAAAAAACAAATTTCAAAAATGAAAATTCTAAATTAAAACTCAAAACAGCAAATTTACTAAATCAAGAAGCTCTAACATCTCAACTAAATCGAAAGTTATTAGTTGTTTATGCTTAAAAAGTTATAGATTGTTAAACACTCAAACTGTGTCCTCTACATTAACTGCTGCGTTTCACCTTTACTTGAACACTTTTCAACATTTCAGCTGAATAAATTTCAGCTTGTGTTTACAAGAGTTTAGGGGGAGTGTGATTTGCATATTGAAATCTACTCAGTCCTTTATTATATGCCAGAACATAAATATATAAAATCACCGCAGCACTGCAGTCACCCCAGGATTAGCTCTGAGTTTACCAACAGCCTGCTCAATGAGCATAAAGAGCATTTCAGTCTGTCAGAGCCTCAGAAGCTCCAGAAATATGTCCTGCTTTTAGCTGTGATTGCTGATCGGCTGCTTTCAGTGCCAAGGCCTTAATGACAGGTTTAAAGTCAGACATTTCTGGCATTTTCAGAGGAATATCCAAGTCACACACGCATCATTATACTACAAAAGTTTCTCACAATGAATATGAATGAGTGCTAAATCTGAGGTTATTGTTATGACACAATACAAGCAAATCCACTCAAATAGCGGCATTCAGATTCTCTCAGTATAATAACTCACAGCAGAATGACCTTTTCTTTCCACTATTCATAGCTCTCATACACAGCTGACTGACACGCTGAGAAAGAGAGAGAGAGAGAAAGGGAGAGAGAGATACAAAGAGAGAGAGTGACAATATCCTATGTCTCCTTTCTCCTCCTTCTTTCATCTTTTTCCTTTTCAAACATTAATTCTCTTCCTTTCTCTCTCACATGCTATCGTTCATTCTTCAGCCGTGTTCCACACATTCTCCTTCTTTTTCTATGTCATTCTTCTCATCTCTTCCTTCCCTCACATTCTCTAGCTCTCTCTCTCACTCTCTCTCTCACTCTCACTCTGCCTATAATGAACTGATTGCCATTCGTGCCGTGGGCCTTTCCTCAGTAGTTGTGTGAAAAATAGGCAGAGTGAATACTGAATACCGGTCATTTCATCTGGAATTCACTCGCTCACTCTCCGACACTCGTCTCGTCCAGAAACGCTGAAGTGCAGAGATTAGCTCTGGTCAGATAATTCATGGATGAGCATTCATTTTCCCCTCACTTTAACTTCATCCTAACCTTAAAGCTACAATCCTTCTGTTTCCACTGCCCAAATTTATGTAAATCCACTGGTTCTCACTCAGCTCAGGAGTGTACGTGCAGCTTATACCAACAAAGCTACTGTTGCAGTGAAAGAATCATATCAGATACGAATGAGGGTCAATAGGAGATCTACTGTTGAGTTAATTCAAGATTAAACAGTCTAGTGGAGAAAAGACAAAAACAGCATCCAGGAAAAAATACATTATTCGGAATGCCTGCATTAAAATTCATCTACATAAAGAATTTCAGTGGTTTTTAACAACTAGCGACATATGGTAGAATTTGATGTAATATACAGTAGATGGTGAAGCTGGTATGAGTGTATCAGGCCCTCAGTGGTTTTTCAGGAGGTTTTACCCTGTCAGTAGCACGATACACAAGTGTCTAATGCAGAGAAGCTCTGTTAGAAAGCCATATATCAGAAAATGTCCAATAGTAAAGGTCTAGAGTCCAGGTATTTACAAAGTCCAGAACTGGAAACTGGGTTTAATCTGGGTCCAATGTACAGATTTAAAGAATATTCATCTAGATTCATCAACACATGCATAAAACAATAGAGTTAAACTATGTTATAAACATTTCCAAGTATTTTACAATGTTACATTTTAAAGCAAATGGATTTTTGTTCAAAATCTAATATGATTTACAACAAATGATCTGGCCACAAATGCACTAAACAACAAGCTTTAAAAAATGTTGGCCAAAAAAAACATTTGAATTCCAGATTAGTTTATATCGCAAAACCTAGAAATAGAGTGTTATGAATATTTGAATAATTTGTTTTATTTTGTTTTGCATGTATAGAAAATTAGTAATCAGATACAAACAGTTTGGAATATAGCTAGTAATTATATACAAAGATAATAAGATATTTTTTTCCATGTTAAATTAAGCAAATGTATGACATTGTCAGCATTTCATTTTCTGTAAAGAAGTTTTGCTTATTTTCAGTTAAAAGTCTATAAATAAGGTAATCATAATAAACTAATGTTTAGCATCGATGCTAGAAGTCAGAGCTGAATTTCTGATAACAGACTACATAACAGACTAGTCTCAAATATAACTAGACCCGGCCCTGGCTCAGTCTGCAGCCTGCGTGTGTGTAATGAGCCAAAAGTGAGTATAACCTTGGATTATAGTAGTATGAATAATAAATAAAGAGTAAGAAAAGAGAGAGAGAGAGAGAGAGAGAGAGAGAGAGAGAGAGAGTGCGTACGCATGTAAGAGTGTGCATGCATGTGTGTCTGCGCGTTTCCTTATCCGAGAAAAGACGTTCGTTTGTGGAGTGCACTACTGAACCAAAAAGAGCTTCCCTACAGAGTATTGGCATTCAACCTAACAGAGACACACACACACACACACACACACACACACACACACACACACACACACACACACACACACACACACTTTCTAAATGTCCATCTGTTATCCTCCCTTGGGTACTTATTATTCCCTCTATCCAGGGGTATATCTCTCTCTCTCTCTCTCTCTCTCTGCCTCACTCTGCAGCTGGACTCCAATCAAAGTCAAGCAGGTGTATGATAAATAGTACTCAGATCCAGTAGTTCAACTGATAATGATATCAGTATCAGCTGAACATATCTGGGAAAAATTATCACATCAGTGCTAAGATTATAGTATAACAGATAATTGTATAAGATTGCATGAGCTGAAATTATTTTACAATATTTTTTGCACCTAACCTCAATTTCCATCAACACTGAAGAATATTAGATATTACAATAATCCCAGATGTCCAATATTAGAAGACGTGCTCTATATCCAAATGTTCGTGGGCACTCCTATTAACAGCTGGGAGGTTATTTGATTGTATTTAGATACAAGGGTGTTAGTAAAGTCTGGATTTTGGATTATTAGCACCCATCTCAATCCATGACAAAAGTACTATAATTCAAGAAAACACAGTTCTACAACTTAATAGTGGGTGGCACAGTGGCCTCCTAGTACTGAGATCTTGGGTTCAAGTTCTTATCTAGGTGAAGTTCATCTGTTCTTCTTGTGCCTGCATAGGTTTATGTCAGGGAATGCAGTTTTCTCTCACTGTCCCAAAAAATGTTCAGGTAAATTAGCATCTTGATCTGAATAATGCTCTTGTAATAATGTGCTGAATGAAATCAAATCCTCATAGTGATACTCTAAAAATGTGTTTTTTTGCTAGAAAGCTAGAAAACTCTTTTAATACCCTTGATTTTAGAAGAAACAATGAATAAGCCGGTGTTCCAATACTTTTGTTTATATAGTGCTCAGACCCTCTAAGGCATGGACTCATGGACACAGGGCTTCAAAAGTGTCTTAACTCATGTCAATTAATAATTAGCTAAGACACTCTGTATCATGCATAACTACTGTTTACTAATGTACTCTTATTGTAAAGTGTTACCAACCTGCTTTATGTTTTGGAGATGTTCTGACCCAGTTGTCCAGTCATTACTATCTGGCTGTTGTCAAAGTGTCTATTTAAGATTGTTTATGCTTGTCCATTTTTTTTGTCCATCTAGAACTGACTGTTTACTTGCTGCCTAATATGCTGATCCCACCCATTAACAGGTGCCATCATGAACAGATCATCAATGTTATTCATTTTACCTGTCAGTGGTTTTAATGTTATGGCTGATCTGATTTTTTGGGGCACTTTTAGGTAGCTAATCCTATGTTGTTGTTGTTTTTTTTTTGGTGGCGAAGCAACTGGACTTGAGCTTTTGGTGGGAATAGCTGAAGTTTTCCCAGTGTCCTGAGGATTTTATCCTGTTTAGTCTTGTTTCACTTTTTAGCCTGGATTTCTCCTTAAACAAGCATAGACCATTTTCATATCTTAGACTTAAAGGCAAAGCAACAAACTAAGCTGGTTTAAAACAGAAAAAAACACATACTGTACTTCTATTTATTGGAATATTCCAGAGCTCCTCTGTGCCATGCTCTGATTAATTTATAGACCAAATAGTCCTCTGGAGTGTCTTCCTTTAAAAATGCAGATGTTTTAAAATCTAAAGAAAAAAAAACAGTTAAAGCGTCCATCTCTAAGCAGGTGTGCTGCTCTGTCTGGGCCAGTGGACCGGATCAGTGATGGTGCTTTGAAACGGAGTGGTTTTACCCCTGAGGCGATTGATTTTCTGCTGGATGGAGTGTGTTTGGAGCACACACAGGCACTCAGGAGGATCACTTTGGCCTGCTGTGGGGATGAAGTCAAGCGCGATGCTCACTGGAAGTAGCGTTCAATATAGCGGTGCTAACAGGGTGGGATAAGGAGGGTGCCAGGAAAACTTTCATCACTTTTGAACTATTAAAGGGGGAGGCTTGGCTCAAAATCAAATGTACCCACTTTCTTCCCCTGTTCCCCAAAGGTAATCAATCAGCCAAGACATTCTTAGGCTGTGAGTGTGATTTGTTTGGTTGGTGCTTCTCAGATACTGTTTACAGGTGGAGAAGCTGATAATTTCATTGGAAAGTTCCTACATTCGGACAACATATACTTTCAGACCTCCAGCTAGATGTCTGTTTCCCGTTGAGAGTTTGCTATGTGCAATTGGCTGCCACTTCTCATCTTATATTTGTCAGTTGAGAGGTTATTGTATTGGTTTGTCGGTAAAGTGACCTTGAGCATTACAATGGCACTACATAAATTACATGTATACTGGAGGGCTTTATATCCCTTCAGCCCATGTATACCAGAGAGTTCTATTCTACTGGCAATTCTTTTCTACAGGGAATAAATAAACTGTGTGTGCATTTCAACATCTATGTCAATGAGCAATGAGTGTAGCGTAAAGTAGCTGAATGCATTCATTAAAGTGGATGTCCACAGACATTTGCATAACTAGAGTAGAAACACATATAAAAGGTTTTTTAAAATTAGAAATCCAGATTTATTTACACCTACAGTTCCAGTCTGATTATATGCTACTGTTAGTAACTAGTGGGAGGTGTCCCCTTTAAAGTGAATGTTACTAGTGACTTCACTAAGCTATTTCAATGGATAGTTTAATCAATTGGTTTGATCAAGCACAGTTTGTGCTGTGATGAAGCTTCGAATATTTCTTAATATATGATGTTGAAGAGTTCTCTCAAATTCATAATCTCTTTCTAAAAGGTTTTAGAATTACCAGTTTTCACTTATCAATGCGTTTCCTTTGGCCAAACCCTGATGCATATATACTTGTCTCTAAAAGGGAGTCCAGATTTACCTAGAAAATAAGTAGATGGGTTGAGAGAAGGCCATGTGTTTACCGGTTTACTGATTTGAGTGACTACTGACATTTAGTTCAAAATGTTAGCTTCGTAGCCTCAGTGCTAAACTAAAAAAATCAGGTTTTAGACACCAAACATATCACTGAGCCTTTCCTTTAACCTTCAAAATATATAAAACTCACTTTAAAGGTGTGTTAATTATGTTAATAAAGGTGTGTGGTTTGTTAGAGTAAGAATGCTGCCTTTCAAAGTGCACACCAAACAAGTGAGCCGGTGGGTCTTGGTTGCATCTTGGTGTGTTTCTTCCACAACATTGTCAAGCTGCAGCCAGGAGCTGCTTTTTTTTTACTGCTTACTGGTTTGTTATTTTGTACAGCCCGACCCTTCTCGTTTCTTGTACCATTCATTCTAAGTATAAACACAATATCAACCAACAACCAACTAAGTAAACCAAATGCAGGACATGAGGTCTCAGGATGGTTGTGTTATAGGCCTTTATCTCTGTGCAGATCTTCCCACATTCTTGAAAAGCATGATGCTTTTTTGTTTACTACGACAGTGAACAGTATTTCTAAACTAGCCAGCATTAGAACTGCATCTATAAGCTTTTACATAAGTCATTCCATAGCAATAAACAAATTAACATGTGTAACAACTATAATATGCTGCAAATAAAAAGCTTAAATGCATACATCCACCAAAAATAATCTACATGTGTGAAGCAACTTATGAATACGGACTGAAAAGGCACTATACTATAAAAACAAACATTTGATTTTATTAATCTAACAAGATTTAGGCTGATTTGTAAAGATGGCACAATCAGGTTGAGCTAAGTTCAACAGCTTCTTTTATGAGATATAGTGACTCAAATGAATTTAAAGGTTTATGGGTCCATAGGATTTTTTCACACTAAATATTTTATATTTTGTAGATAAAGCAAGACCCCCATGAACATAACCCTGCAGACCTCTACTCACATCCTTATTTTTTATTTTCTCAGTCTGCGACCCTGCTTTAAAACCAGTAATAATAAACAAATAATAATCAATGGATAAAGCCTTCAGGTTCTTCATCTACATCTGAACCTTGCCACAGTCTATATGGTTTGATATGGTCATTTTTTTTTTCAGGCCAAAACACCTTTCTCTTCACTCTCTCTCTCTCATTCTCTCTCTCTCATTCTCTCTCTCTCTCTCTCTCTCTCTCTCTCTCTCTCTCTCTCTCTCTCTCTCTGTCTCTCTCTCTCTCTCTCTCTCTCTCTTGCACTCTCTCTGGCTCTCTCTGAGTCAATGCCAGTGAATCCTCTTTCAGTAAACTGGGCCACTTGACTCTCACATTTGAATAAAATTCAAATTTGCGACGCAGCGCACCAACCCGGCATCCAGAAATAGAGAGGCGGTGTGTGTGCGGCCTCCGCGTGGGAATTCATGCAGAGCATTGCAAAGAGCGAGAAAACACACACACACACACACACACACATAGATTCTGCACATACCTACCCACCTTGATATCTTACTGAAAGAAGAAAAGGTTTTCAGGGGGAATCTGTATGTGTGTGTCTTATACACAATCATGTATGTATGAGTGTATGTATAAGTATTTACTACATTGTTACATACTATGTATGTGTGTGTGTGTGTGTTTGTGTGTGTGTGTGTGTTTGTGAATGTACATTACATCATACATAAACAAGCCAGGCAATGAGAATGTCAGTGTCACTGCTGTGATGCTATGGCTGCTATGGGCAACCACTTAAATGATATCAATGGTGGTCCTGCAGTGTTTTACCTTTCAAGAACAGAGCTGAAGGGGGCTGATGAATTGCACCGCAATAGACAGGCTACAAATAGCATTCGTAAACTTATATACTGCATATGATCCATTTTATATGGGTGTTTTCTAACTTTGAGACACCCAGATAGATAGATAGATAGATAGATAGATAGATAGATAGATAGATAGATAGATAGATAGATAGATAGATAGATAGATAGATAGATAGATAGATAGATAGATAGCCACGTCTCTTACCTTTTCCGATGCTCTTGGTCACATCTGCAACAGAGAAAAAGAAAAGGGAAAGATAAGCAAATTGCAGTTGAAAGTACAGTAAAAGCATGTGGTGGTGTGTACTTCCTGCGAAAAATGTGTGTGTGTGTGTGTGCTGGACAATTCCTGCCTCTCTTGATATTTCAGACACATAAAAACACACACACATCCTAAATACTAGATAGATAGATAGATAGATAGATAGATAGATAGATAGATAGATAGATAGATAGATAGATAGATAGATAGAAAGATAGATAGATTACAAAGACAAAGCAAAATACAGTAACAGAGACAGAGAGAGAGAGAGAGAGAGAGAGAGAGAGAGAGAGAGAGGATAGGGTTATATTGCAGGCGTGCAGCAGAGGATTTATAGTAACTCTGTCCTTGGAGAACAGAAGCAGATGATTTAGTGTATAAACACGGTATAGTGATAGCTTTATTTAGATACAGCGACCGAGCCAGTTTATTTTACCATCACACCTACAGACACACACAGACATTTGTTTTTATGGACAAGGATGTAATTTTTGAAGCAATAACTCACCTAAATATATAATTAAATAAATAAATAAATAAGACTAAAGCAGCTATTACGTATTGAAAGTTCATACTCTGTGAATGACTTCTACTGGCTTACTAGAACTTTTAATACTGTTCTTTGGTTCCATTCTTTGCAGTATAAAATATGCAAGCTGATTCAGATTAAGACAGGTGGCTCAGTGGTTGGGTTGTTGGTTCAATACCCTGGTTTGGCGGGCTGCCACTGTTGGTCCCCTAAGTAGGGCCCTGGGCACAGCAACAATGGCTTCCCACTGCTCTCTATATGTCACTGCGTATGCATGTGCTCATTAGTGTGTATATGTGTTTACTGCACAGATAGGTTAGACAGTAAGTCAGAGGTGTTCTTTTCTGGTCTAGGCAAGGCTGTGTGACGATTTTGGTGGGTTTCCATCGCCTGTTAGCTACATTAGCATTGAAGCTCCAGTGCTAACAAAAGAGCAGTCTTCAGACACCAAACATATCTATGCTGACTGACTACATTTGGTGTAAGAGGAAAAAAAAACTCTGAATTTTGTTGCCAATTTTTCATCAAGCTCCTTCTTTCCTGTTACTAAAAGACAGTGACTCGCCCTTGCTACACATGAGAAAATATTGCAGTGCTTTATTCTGGCTGGAAGTGTTTCTGCCCTTGCATGGCTTTAGCCTGCCAGTAAGAAGGACAGATACATGCCAGATTATGCCAGTTTCCTTCTTCACTTTTCAATTCCTTGTTTTAAGACTTCCACAGGGACTCCTAAAGCTTCTGATCCGCTTAAAGAAAGAAGAGGAGAAAAAAATAAGAGTTTGTTCTCTTGCCCCCCTCCCCTTCCCCCTCCCCTTACGTTCTTTCTTTTCTCCTTGACGCCAGTGGTCCCAGCTGTCAGCTTTAGCACTGTAATTCTCTTAGCTGTAAACTCACATCCAACAGCTCACACACTCAATCTCTGCTTAAAGGAAACCGTCCATTCGCTGCTGACAAGGGAAGGGAAAAAAACAACACACACACACACACACACACACACACACACACACACATACAAGAACTCATGCCATTCACAGCAGATGGCACGCCAGCACTGGCATTCAGTTATTAATACAGTACAGCTTATTATATTAGCAAAACTAGGCCATAATGAGGCAATGACAGCAAAGCAGGTTGCATTAAATAATCCAATCACAATCCTTTGCAATGTCCTCATTTTTAACCCTTACACATCACATGCTATTGTTTTTTTGCTACACATTTATTATATTATATAATATAATAAATTATATATTATATTATATTCTGTGAATATCTTAAATAAATGCACCAATTCACAATACAATAGCCAATGTTAGTCCATTAACACCATCAATATACACTCATATAGAATTTAAACTGCTATAGGATATATCCCCATAATCCACATACACAATTCAATTCATCTCCACAAGAACTCCAAAACAATGAAATACCAGATATTGGGTCAACAAGCACTAGAACAGTCAAAAAACTCATGTACAAAGGAATATGAGATATTGCTCAACATCCAACCTAAACAAACACTTCTATATTCTAGAACAGTGGCTATTAATAACAAACAACTTCAACTAACACACGATACACTAAAATATGAAATATAAGTCTACCAGCACTTCCTAAAACCCCTCATATACACTTAAACATTACATATCCATCCACATATACATTAATATCAATAAACACTTCAATACTCTAGAAAATGGGATATTAGAATATAAACATCTTCAGAAAAAAATCCAATAGACGAAATATCAGTTCACAAGGCAATGAAGCAGGTAGACAGACAAACTGTTTGTCCACAAGTATATGTGGAAATGGTTTTCAAACTAGGTCAATACCTCTAGTTTCAGGGGGAAAGCTGCATCTTTCTCACTGAAAGAATTCAGAAGCAGCAATGCTGTAAAGGCAACATGGGATTTTCTCTGATAGGGATAACTGTGAGATCAATACAGACCAAAGCAGTCAGATCCAGTCAACCATAGCTAACATACTCCAAGTTTAAAAGAGAAGCAGGAATGTAATTAAATTCAAGATCATACTGTGAAAAAAAGCATCAGATCGTTTTCTAACAGTTTCCAGAGTTACCCATCGTTACTGTTGTAACTCCAGAATCGTTGTGATCCTGCTGCTCTGTTTAATGCTTCTTGTTACTTGTTATCTATATTAACCATGAATCCATTCTAAACCCAACAAAATTGTGTGTAAAACAGACTGTAGTTCAAAATTCAGTCTGAACCGAACTGTTGCCCAAGAAAATTTAGACTTCACCCAAATATAGACCAACAAAATTCAGTCTCCATGCAACTGTAGGCCAACAAAATATATATGAACCAAACTCAAACTATAGTCTGACAAAATTTACTCTGAACCCAACTTTAGCTAGAAAAAAAAAATCTGAATCCAATTATAACCTGGCAAATTTCAGATGCAACCTGACTTTATTCCAAGAAAATTCATTTGAAACTCATTATAGCCCAACAAAATTCAGGTCTAAACCCAAATTTTGTATGAACTCAACTGCAGTCTCTCTAAATTTAGTTTGAACACAATAGTAGTCTCACTAAATTCAGTCTGAACCCAACTGTAACCTAACTAAATTCAGTCTAATCCTAACTGTAGTCTCACTAAATTCAGTCTGAACGCAACTGTAGTCTCACTAAATTCAGTCTAAACCCAACTGCAGTCTGTTTAGATTTAGTCTGAACACAATTGTAGTCTCACTAAATTCAGTCTAAACCCAACTGTAGTCTCACTAAATTCAGTCGGAACCCAACTGTAGTCTCACTGAATTCAGTCTAAAAAAACAGTCTGAAGATGACTATAGTCCAACTAAATTTATTCTGAATGAAGTCAATCTGAACCCAACTGTAGCCCATCCAAATGATTTCTTAACTCAAGAGCAGTCTAGGTTAATTTGTAGCACACAAGTCTCTCTACCTTCAGTAAGAACCCAACTGTAGCAGTCAGTTCAACTGACTGAATGAAGTATCATCTACCAAATGCACCCTGAAACTCTACCAGACCTGTTAGGTCATGCAGAAAAAGAGACCATTGCTAGTCAACCAAAGGCCTATTATCAGGTTGTGAGTGTTGCTGTGTGTGTGTGTGTGTGTGTGTGTGTTGCAATGGCTTTGCTCCATCTGGTGTTCAGAGTGAACGGATGGATGGACGGGCGCGAGTAAGTGGAAGAAAGCGTGTCTGTGGGTGAAAATGAAAGCAGGTTTTGTCTTATTATTGTTCAATTAGCGCAGTGACAGCTAGCATTCCCTGCGCTGGTGTCACACTTTAACCTGATCAACAGAGCGTAAACTCCAGCAGCTGCTTTACACGCCACACTCCAACATGGCCGCCTGAAGCCAATCCAGAGAGAGAGAGAGAGAGAGAGAGAGAGAGAGAAGGAGAGAGAGAGAAAGACATGAAGACAGAAAGATACTATGATACTAATAAATGTCACAGACCAAAGGAAATGCTCCAAAATGATGTGGAATACAGTACTGTTTTCTATTGACTTTCATTGTTTTGTTTTTTTTCTCCTATAAAGTTGCTAATTTGGATATATAAAGTTTTTGCACAACAATGATATAAAGAGAAAAGTATTGTGATGTCTACTCATTCAAAAACAGAATTTGTGATTTTGTTGGAGTAACTGTCTCTATAGTCTAGGTAAGGTTTCTAATGGATTCTGGAGCATTGCTGTAAGGATCTGGTTGTATTCAGTGAAAAAGAGTGTTAGCGCACTGTGTTAAATTAACATAAAAACACAGGGAATCCCCTAGCTAATTGTATTTAGTCCTTAAATCCCATGAATCATATTAGACATTGTGTTTTCCACAGCAACAGAGCTTTGTGTAAAATACGATGAAAAGATCCAAAGATAAAACCACAAATACAACAGGATCCACTCTGGACTGGCCAACTCTCCGCAGCTTAGCATTTATATGAGTCATTACACAAATCTGCCGCTGAAAAAACACCATAATCTAGCAGCAGGAGACACAACACTGCTTAAATAATAGACTACATGGACTCAGGGCTTTAACAGCTAGAGGGACATGACCAGAGCAGTGTAAAGCAGTCTAGCCTGGCCGTCTACTCTCTCTCTCTCTCTCATTCTCTCTCTCTCTCTCTGCGTCTCTCTGTCTCTCTTTCTCTCTCTCCACAGCAAATGTGTATGAGAAGTAAGAGTAGTAAGAAAGATATGATTTAAATTACAAAAAAGGAAATCTGTTTTTCCATTGTTTTAATTGTGATGATATATTGTTGAAAATAGATAATGTAAGTAAAGAGCGATTACACGTGTAATGCATGTTTTTGTGTTTGTGTGTGTTTGTGTTCACCTACAGCAGATGGAATTGTCTGTGTTCTGACCCATATGTACTGATCATTAAAACTGATCTTTGACTCTTATGGCCTGCAGGCGGCATTAATTGCTATTTGCATAACACACACACACACACACACACACACACACACATAACTGCCCCTAGTCTGCACTAGGGGCAAACTGGGCAGCCTACCAGAGTGCATGCTAGACTGAAAGACTAGACATGGACACAGACAGTGGGCTTCAATAACTGAGTGAGTGTGTGTATGTGCGTGTGTGTGGCATAATGTCAGAATAGTTGAAGGTTAGTCTTCCCTTTTAATATTGCCAATCCTGCCCCCTTTGAAAATTCATTAAAGCGCTTCGACCTCTATGCCATCTGTGTGTGTGTGTGTGTGTGTGTGCGTGTGTGTGAGGTGAAAAAATGCCTGTTTGGAAGAATGATTGAAATTCTGACAGCAGGACAGGCTGGCAACTGTCATTTATCCATATTTGTGTTTATTCATTTAAGAATAAGCAGCATTTCTCCAGAGTTGTTTGTGTTATTTATTTCATCCTTTTCAAGCCCTGATTAAATAATTGAATCTCATTTAGGCTTGAATGAGCTGCATTCACTACATGAATAGACTAATTACATCAAATAGGGAAGCATTTAATTCATAAACTGATTCTTTTTGTCATATCGGTGTGCTTCAACAGCCATTTGGATTCAGTGTTTTGAAGAAAAAAAAAAGCGCTCAGGGATTTCCATTCATCCAATATTGACATCATTACCACGTCACACACCAGCCTTAAAGAGACAACTGGAAGAAATCAGATCCACATTCAGTGCCAAAGGCCCCACACACATACAGTATTTTACATGGCAGTGAAGCGTTTTTTAGTATACTTAGGCAAAATCTTAGAACACAACACTCAGTTATGAAACATTACGGGTGGGAATTTTTAGGCACCTTAAGATTCAACCGATTACAATTCAGAGGTCTGTGATGCGCTTATAAAACAGTTATTGATGCATCTTGATGCATCTTTTTCTTCTATACAGGACTTCTGTATACTTCTTTTCTTGCATGATTACTTGGTACATTTAAAGTAAAGTATATGTAATGATCCATAATGAATCCTGCTATTTTATAAGCTCTTTGACACTATTTAAAAGCAAAGGCTTAATTTCATTTGTGGCCAGCACAAGTGTGATTACCGAAGTATAGGTCTAATTGATGATGATGACACTGTACACTATTATTTTTAGCATTCAGGAGCCAGAAACTCAAAACTCACATAAGAAGACATGTTTTTTATATTTAATATTCATTGGCATACAGTAATCTATTGATGATGACATACTGCTGCCAATAGACACAGGCAAAAATAAAAACACAATAACAATCCTGAAACTGGTTACAGTGAGTTGTGAGTCAAACATGACTCATTAGTTTAATGGGCTATTACTGCAAGAACAAACCACTTCAACTGGATTTCCGAGAGGAAAACTGACGTTTTTGCTGTTGTTCAACTTCTTCATCTGAGCAGATACTACTCCTGCTACTCATGACGATTTGTTTCTCTATGAGATGCCATTTAAGTAATTTGCATAAACAAACTTAAAAAGCTCTTGAATTTAAAGGAGCTCAGGTTTAACACACACACACACACACACACAATCCACATTACATTTCCAATGACAGTAACCAAACAGCACACACACATACATATAGAACTGCAAATCAGGTCTCGCTCAAACTCGCTCACTCACAAGATAAAACCTTACAACTTGTACAGGTCTGGGCTTTTCCAAGCTGTTCCATGCTGTAACACTGTGTTTTTTTTTAATGATCTTTATTTGTTTATTTATGTCTACCTAACCTGAGTGTGGTCCTACAGAGAAGATCTCTCTGAAAGAAAAGACCATAACAGCCAGAGAGCAGCACATGAAACAGCTCAGATCAGCCAGATGACACACACTGCCTGTTGTGATTGATGTGTGTGTGTTTGTGTATGTGTGTGTGTGTGTGTCCAGGTGGCAGTGTAATACTCCAGCCTACTGAGATCATGCTAATCAGAGGACTGGCGCCCGTAACCACGGATACCAATACCCTGGCACCACAGACGGTTGGCAGCAACTGGGCACACACACACACACACACACACACACACACACACACAGAACCAAAGTCTTTAAACAAGCAACAACTCTTCTCTCAACCATGCAAATCCACATTAGAGCCACTTACCAAACAAACTGGCCACTTTATTAGAAACCCCTACCTACCTACCAACCTACCTTGAACTTCCACTCAATGGCCACTTTATAAAAAGGTCCTGCCAACTTGTGCTTCCAATTAATGGCCACTTTATTAGAAACACCTATTTCCTTAAGCCTTCATTTACTGGACTCTTTATTTGATATTCCTACCAATTTGTACTACCACTCATTGGCCACTTTATTAAAACCTCCTGCAACATTCCAATGAATGGACACTTTATTAGAAACCCCTACTAACTCATGCTTCCAGTTAATGGCCACTTAAAAAAATACTTACCAATTTGTACTACCATGCATTCGCCACTTTATTAGAAACCCTTATATAACTTAAGCTTCTACCAATTGACTGACCTCTTTATTAGAAACCCCTACCATTCCTTCGTTTACTGACTGGCCACTTAAACACACACATACACACACTCCATCATTTCAGGAAACAGCATTGCTCCACAGTCCCATCAGGGGCAAAACAAAAGGCAAAACACAGACCCAGACTACACTCAAAGGTCAGCTAGCACAGAGAAAGACTGAACACGCTGTTATAATATCACATAACCACGTTAGCGTTCTTAAGAAAGACTGCATGTCATTATATAAGACTTTTAACAAGTGAACCTCAGCCAAGAAATGGAAGGATAAAATTTAAGAAAGAGAGTGTTTGAGAGAGAGAGAGACAGAAAGAGGGAGGCTAGATGATGAGAAAAATGCCAGACTTCTCACTGAATCACAGTGTTAAACAGACCAAATGTGACGGGAACAAACTGCCAATCAAACCGCCATCTAATAAACACCCTCTTAAATAAGCACACGCTCATTTAGATACAAGGCACATGTTAATGTATTTAAAAAATATGAATAATAAACACACTTATAGCCTGCAGAACCTTTGAGGGAACGCTGCTGAATCTCAGACAGCCCTCCATCTACATAATCATTCATTACATATATTCATACATCTGTTCAAAAATCTACACTGCTTTATAGACTGCAGATTTACTCCTGTAGAGAAGCAGTCTATACGACTGTAAGTCTGTAAATATGTGTGCATTTACATGTATGTAATTAAATATTTAATTGCCTCGAATTACATGTACACCGACTAACAAGCACTTTACTAAACTTTTAGTTTAGAACATTTTTTAAATTAATTAGGCATAATTAGGTATATAATTTAACTACATAGAACTGTTTGGTTCTATAAAATACAATATATTAAATATATTCAAAGTAATACTGGTACAGAGATTATTAACATGTATTTATACAATATATTAAACAACATGTGCAAAACATTTTTTACTTTATTTTATTTTAACTCTTTTTATTTTTTCTGATTGATACCTACATTTAGGTCAATTTTAAGGGGTAATTTAGGGAGGTTGAGGGCAGGAGGTGATGACGAGTAAATTTGAGCCGTGTTGCTCTACTCGCATTTTGCTGCACTTACACATTACAGCAGCAAACAGGCACCTGGCAACCTAGTCATCGATTAAGAATGATTAATTATTCAAAGAAGCCTGCAGAAAGCAGCCAGTGATGTTCCAGAGCATTGAGATTTCACACAGAGGAGGAAGGTAAATAAGCTTTTATTGTGAGAGAAAGAGAGAGAGGGAGAAAGAGAGAGAGAGAGAGAGAGAAAGAGAGAGAGAAAGAGAGTGGTTTGTTATTAAATAAGTTAATTATGTTATTAGATAAGTTAAAGATGTGAGGAAAAGTCAAGGCCGTGTAATCAGTCCTGTTTACTCTTTATTATTATTTAACCTTTATGCCAGACCTGAAATACAGCCGGAGTATGAAAGGTGCACATAGCCGATGAATAATTTAATGAACACAATAAACAAGAGAAAGAAGTGTCTTGGTGACCTGATATGGCCTTTGCTGTAATTAATGTCAATGTGAGCAAGTGTAGAAGTGAGCAAGCAAGCGAAGGGGTAAGAGAGGCAACGGAAAGAAAAGAGAGAGAGAGAGAGAGAGATACTTAAATGCTTAACAATATTGATTTGCTTGTTTGTTTGTTTGTTTTAGTGTTGTTTTGTTTCATATTATTGGTTGTCTTGTATATGATTTACACGTATGTTTCTATTGTTACAGTAAACTGAATAAAAGTGTGAGAAATAAAAAGACAGAAAAAATAAAAATCTAATAATAAAAAATATAAAAATAATATACATAGGGTCATATGCTCCTTTTACTTTAAACATCAAATATCAGTACTTAAAATACTTGATCACAAAAAAATATATCAGTACTCAAAATAGCAATGTAGCTAGGCAACAACAGAACAACAAAAGCACAGTACAGTGAAAGGCAACAAAGTATGACAACTCCATCATCACCCCATCAAACTGTCCAGCTCCAGACTCCAAAATCCATCTGTTTCAAATCCCAGCACTGTGCTTTAACTGGAATGGAAGCTGATTGGTGGCCAAATATAAACAGCACTTCATGTGACTCAACAGAACAGAAAAACTGCTTTAAACTGCCCAAATCCTCATTTTATCCTAAAATATTACTACCACAGCCAATGACCTGGCAATAATAAATGATACTGAGGGGGATTACATTCACATTCATAAACAGATTACTGCAGTTATCTGATTATTCACATAGTTGTATAAAAAAAGTATACTTTGATCTACGAAATCGGAGCACACTGTTTACATGACTACTTGAGTAAACAGGCTTTTATGCAATAAGAATCAATCTTAAAATAAAAATAATATATATAGTAACTGAACTTATCAGTGCATGTATACCCTTAACCAGAGTTATCGGTGGAAGTTGTCTGTGCATGCATGAAAACAGACGTTGGTATCGGAAATAAATGAGCAGCATTTAACACACAACACCCAAAGGATGGCATTTCAACACTTTGGGCACATTTTTTCAGGCTTACAGTGAGTGTGATTACGTTCTGGTTGCAAAGTAAAAATCGGATTATTTCCAGACTCAAATAAACTCAAAGTTTCCTCATCATCTGATTGCTCAAGTTTATTTAAAACCAATTGGTCACATTCTTGTCAAACTCTAATTGATTGTCTACAGCATTCACTATAAGGCTCTAAGTAGCTCTTTAATTCTAGTGAAGGGCATTGTTAATACCTCAGCATTAATGCCTACCAAGACATTCTGGACAATTGTATGCTCCCTTTTTATTTTCTGTTTCTAGGCCAAAGTTTCCAAAAACACACTCCAAAACAGGTAAACAACTCTATATTAATGCCAGTGGATTTGTAATGGGATGCCATAAAATCCCTTGTAAGTATAGTTTTCTCCATACAGTGTAAATATTACTTTTGCTTCTAACAGCATCTGAAATTGTTGATTTGTTTATTGACATAAATTATACATTTAGTAGAAATACTGCATTTTTCCTCTTTCAGCCTAGAAATATCACAAACACACCCAGAGTCAACATGCGTGCATAATGCAAATATAGCCCCTAATGGTACAGACCTGGATCACTGAAGTAATTCTGGCAGCTCATTGGCTAAACACTTTATAAAGATACACTATAAATATTTTGTCCTCCTGTTGTAAAAGTTGGATGTTCTCTGAAGCAGAAGGCTGCATATGGGGAAATTACTCAATCAATATTGAAATCTAAATAAATTCATAATTAGATTCCAAACACTCAAAGCCCATCATTCTCTTTTCATAATTCAGCTTAGTGAATTATTTAGGAGTATAAAGCCTTTGCACAGCATTCTGCATGAAATCAGCCCTCATAAAAAGTAAAAACACAGACTTAAGCCTAAACAACTCAATTTCACTCTTACAGACGCATCATTCTGATCTAATCTGATCTAGAAAAGCAGGCAAAATCATTGGTGAATAAGATTTTAAAGCTATACAATGTGTAAATGGGATTATATGTATAGTAGTGGAAACGCGTCTCAGCAGAGGAAACTGACCTGCCTGTTCACTCTGTGAAGGTGCGCCAGCAGGTAATATACAGGAACAGCAATGTCATTTTATTTTGTATTCTGTTTATTGTTGATGTTAACGTTGGAATTGCAGGGTGTACGATAGGTCCTTAGATGTTATGGCTTGCTCACTGATTCATCCTCACCTCTGACAGAGCAAAACGAGAGAACATATCAGCGTGACCGCCTAAACCCAAAGTATTTAGATAGCAGTTATAAAATTTTGCCTGTACTGGTGTATTTTTCTATATGCCGATAAATTAATATAAAAAATGTGCATAATGAAAATGTCTTAAAGTGTCATGATATCATGATAACACTTCACCATATCGCCCACACTTAGTGCCAACCCTCTTTTTCTCAAGCTCTCTCTCTCTTTCTCTCTCACACACACACACACACACACACACACACACACACACATTTATAAGACTAACCTGCCTCTCCTACAGCCGGTGCAGCTGATCTAACGCTCAGCTCCCATGTCTGGGCTGAAGGGTGTAATTGCCACAGCAGCCACAGCAGGAAAAACAATCGCAAAACAATTATACTGCCGAGTCCGTGACAGCAGAGCAAATGTCAAACAGGATTCTGATAGAGAACCATATGTTCGCCATCATTCAGAGCACAACACACAAACCAATTAATTACACGAGACAGAGAGGAAGAGAGAGAGAGAGACAGACAAACAAACAGGCACACACACTTTCCATTGTTTTGTCTGCAGGCATATCCTTGCTCGACCCTAATTTTTTTTCCTCCACTGCTACAGTTAGGTTGTTAGGTAGACAGTCTTCACGCAGCATTAACTAAAGGTAACATTCATTTAGTTATATTATGTGTGGTTTTTTTTATTGTTTTTTTTTTTTTTTGGGGGGGGGGGCAAAAAAAAGTCATTCGATTGCACAAGAGCAAAGTCTATCATGTTTAACTGATTCAGCATTACAAAAAGCCGTAAATTGTCTTATCGTTCCTGCCAGTTGCTACCATAGACTGGGAAGGACAATAGCGATTGAAAATTGAAGTCAAAACCTCTTTTGTAGTCTCTACTGGCTGGCTGCCGTAATACTTTTAACACTGCACAATCCCATGTCTCAATTCTGGAAGCTCCATCTGCTAATGTACACCACCCCTCAGAACTTTTTTTCAATATTCACATGTTGTATAGGGGTTATAAAGAGATATTTAAAGGGGTGTAGTGACATGCAGATATTTCTGTGGTTTTGTTTGGTGGGTAACCCAAGTTCGTAACACTATTTTCCCCTACTGCACAAGTGCAAACAAGATGGCAGACATTGCATTAGAGTGAGGTTAAACACTGGCCAGCATGAAAAGACAACATGAGTTATTGGATACAAGCAAGGCCTGATCGTGGACAGTGAAGTGGGTGGTAATGATTGTGGCCAGCAGTTTCTGGTTAGAATTGTCCATGCGAACAGACAAGTCACTCTGGCAAAAATTATTACATCCATATTCAAAGCAGGAGGCCCCTACACACATATCGCATGGGTAAGGCAGCTTCTCATTAGGGCTGAATGCACTCTAAATATTATTTTGTGTTATAATGTGAGTAGAGATGTTCAAGAAGGCAAGTTCAAGTCATTGACAAAATGAAAAGAGAGAGAAGGATAGACAGAAAAAAGGGAAAGAGAGAGAGATGGAGTGAGTAAAATGATGTAATATCATTCATGTCTATAAAATGGCCTTTTCACCCTTTATGCGAAAATTAATATTGAGTAACGCAACATTAGATCATTGTTTAATACCTCTCCCAGTCATTTACTAACATTAATGGACACATCACTGTTATCTGAATTACTCTCTCTCTCTCTCTCTCTCTCTCTCTCTCTCTCTCTCTCTCTCTCTCGCTCTACATTTTTCCAGAGATCATCTTTAACTGAGACGGGAGGCCACTCAATTAGAGCACTCAAGATGAAAACAAATGGAGCTGAGGAGAAGTGTGTGTGTGTGTGTGTGTGTTGTGTAACTGCAGAATTAATACAGCTCCAGGCAGTCTCTGACTCACATTTGTGGGTATGAAAGTACACACCCAGTCTTTCCCAGTAGTCTTTACATCCAATCATTCTTTCCTATATCTATGCTAAAAAAAACTCACTTCCTCTATTACTCAGTTCCCCCCTTCATTTATTTTCATCTAGTCCTTTTCTCACCCTCTGTCTCTCTTTCATTAGAAGTAATGCTGAAACTGACACTGGCACAAGTACAGAAAAACACAAATATAAATATATAAAATATCTGTATTATTTATAATTATTGCATTATTGCTAAAGTGATTGTTTAACCACTTTGAAAAGCATTAATTGTAAAATTGTTGACACCCAACAAAAAACATACATATAAAGTTATTTATATAGTTTAATCTAAATTGACTTTACACCAGTCCTCTGTAAGATAAGTCTTCCTTATTCAACACTTTCACATGCCTGAGCTCTCCCTCTGCCTTCATCAAGGCCTTCAGAGCATTTAATCAAATTGTTTCAAAATTACAGCACATCACAATTACAACACATGTGTCTTATTTTCTTTCTGTGTATTTTTTCTCTCTCTTAGGTTTATTCTCTGTGTTTTTTGTTATCTTGTGTTTTTCTATTTGTGTTTGCTGTTTTGGGTTTTGTCTCTCTGTTTTCGAGCATTTTATTTGATTGCTGGTGTTGACCCATGTTTTGGTTTTCTCTGCCCATGTCTTTGTGGAACATCTGACTGTTATATAGTATCCTTATTAATAAACTGTTCAGTTTTATTAAACATAAAGTATAATTTTACACCCATTTACACATTGGTGGGTGGAGCTTCTATAAGAGAAAACATCTCAGAAATATGTCCATCAACATTTTCTACCATTTTTTTCTTATATTAACTTGATGCTCTGCCTTAATGGTCTCTTTTTTACAGTATTATTGTGTTTTGGACTCTCTCCCTCTCTGTCTCTCTCGCCACCTCAGGGAGTCTGATTACAGTTTTAATACAGGGCACTGAAACAATAATACAATATAGGCTAGTCTTAAATTTCCCCAGTGAAAAAAAATCTCTCCCTCATTCTTTCTTTCTCTTTTTCTCTTTCTTTCCATATAATATAGGAAGAGCTTCTGCTTACTGCTGGGTTTTTCCTTGTTATTTTTCTGTCAGTCCACCTAGCTGCACATTAGGGGTCATTATGAAGGAAGGAGTTCCTGGACTTAACTGACTTTATGGAAATCCAATAGCAGAGAGAGAGAGAAAATAAAGAGAGAGAGAATGAGGTGTGGGGGATAGAGCGAGAAACATTCCATTACAAAGCCATCTAATTAGATTATCAAGGGGGAAAATGGGGAAATCTGATACACCCAACAACTGAGGTAAAAGGAAAGATGAAACTTCCTTTCTGGAAATAGATAGGTAGGTAGGAAAGTAGGTAGGTACTTAGGTTGATAGGTAGATAGGTAGATAGGAATATAGACAAAGAGATAGACATATAGATAAATAGACAGCTAGAAAGATCCTGATATATGTTAGATTCATAGAAAGAACCAGAGAGAGGAGTGTGACAGCTGGTTGTGTGGGAGTGTAGAAGAGCGCATTTGAGAAACAGTGTAAAGAACAAGACCAGCGCAGTGCAAGACACACACACATACACACACAAACAGCTCTTTCTCACCATGCTATCAAAATGTCCATTTGGAGTTTAGTAACAAACGTCATGCTTTAGAGAAAAACTCTGAAGCTTTAACTAAACTGATTACTTCATCTGCTCCAGTTAAAGGAACACTCCAGTATTTCTGCGTTCAGCTTCATCTCTACCAGTTTTATCTCAAGTGTGCAGTCAATTACCAAAAAAAAAAGCTTCTTATAGCATTAGGTCATTTGGACACACACATTAGGTAATTTATGCAACACAGGAAGTTCACAATATTGTGCAAAAATTTAAGCAAAAACAGACACTGTTATGTACACAAACTTAATAAGACACAAGTGGAACTGATTAGAACTCAGGAGACTCAGAGCGATTTGCCATAACAATGAAAAAACAGACAGGAGAAGTGAACAATACTGATTAAACAGTCATAATGCCAGTTGTTATGAGGTGGGATTTGTGTATTAGGCAGCAAGTGAACAATCAGCTCTTGAAGTTGATGTGCTGGAAGCATGATATGAAAGGATATGACCACTTTTGAAAAGACCCAGACTGTGATGGCTAGACTCCTGGGTCAGAGCAGAGTGTTCTACAATGATGACAGGGTGATGGACACCCAATGTTGGCCTTGGAGACCACACCTTGGAACTTAAAGGATCTGCTGCTACTGTCTTGGTGCCAGATATCAAAGGTTTGTAGAGTTCATATCTTGACGAGCCAGTGCTGTTTTGATGGGAAAGACATTGGGGATACATAATGTTAGGTATTTGATTTTTTAAGTTATGGTTGTTTAATGTATGGCTGTGGATAAAAGAAATATCCTATTGACTGTAGTCTGAGTCACAGGGCTCAGTTCTGTTTTATCTTCGTGTGTTGCAATGGACTGTATGATAGAGATACGGCAGATCGAGATTAAGCTGAAAAACCCTGGAGCATCCCTTTAATAAATCAATTAATTAACCAAAACCATGCCAAACACTGAGACTTTATGAGATGCTCCTTGTGGAAATATTAACACACAAACCACACACACACACACACACACACACAGCTCAATGGGTGTCCAATATGGAACACCTCAATTACAGTTTGGCTTAGATGCCATATGTAAAGACTTAACTCTTTTTCTCTCTCTCTGTCTGTCTCTCTCTCTCTCTCTCTCTCTCTCTCTCTCTCTATCTCTTTATTCTCTCTCTCTCTCTCTCTCTCTCTCTCTCTCTCTATCTCTCTCTCTCTCTCTATCTGTCCACACACAGACACACAATAATTATACCCCCTGTTTGCACACATAATCAGGCAGTAACCAGCATTGTGTTCCATGTCTAACGAAAGCTAAAGTACACTGCACTGACTGCACTGCAGGAAATGTGTGTGGGGACTGGTTTAACCAGATACCACAATTATTTCTGCTAAATGATTTCTCCACCGTTGGTGGCAATGTCTTCTATGTCATATTCCCGGCCATTTCACATGAGAGGCATGTTAAATTCCTGCACATCTTCAGAAATAGAATGTTCCATATGCCTGATACCCACTAGCAGACCCTGCTCCAACTCCAGCTGATACTTTACACAACCTTTCCATGATCAAACTAGCCAGTGTTCACAGCCTAGCCTGCCTTAATCACAAGATTACACCTAACAACTTTGACAGGTTTGGGCATTCCCGAGCCATCCCCTTGTGGCAACACCTCATGATTACATACTTTACATACTGCTGTCCCATGACATTTGGCATGTCTGTGTACACTCCTACACACCAATTTCACAAACCTGAATTGTTCCTATCACTGTATGTGCATTGTGTTTTCCTACTCTGGCTGTTCTGTTCCAGTGTCTGTGTGTCTGTGTGTGTGTGTGTGTGTGTCTGTGTGTGTGTGAGGGCAGATGGGGCAGGCTTTGCTGAGATCCATGCAGCTTTTTCACAGCCAAACACTTCAGCATGTGACACTGACATCATTACCAACTGCCTGCCACACACACATGCACACACACACACACACACACATTAATTTGCACATGCAAAAAACACCTTTACTTATCAGAACAAGTTTTATTTCACCACACCTCTCTCTTTCTTTCTCTCTCTCTCTTCCATTCTTTCTTTCTCTCACACTCTGCCTTTTTTCACTTCCTCCTTCCACTTTCTCTTTGTTGCTCTCTATGCTTTTTTCTTCTCTCACTTCTCACCTCTCTCTCTTTCTCTCTCTCTCCCTCCCATCTCCTCTTCCCACTCCTCCTGTTCTCTTGAGCTCTAATTAGCCGAGAGACAGATTACATCACTCTGTAATGGAGAAGCAGGAAAAAAACTGCATAAACTGCATACAAAGAAGTGTTCTAGAGATATACACTGTTCAATGACAGTGTTCAATGGATTTTCAATGTCTCTCTCTCGCTCTCTTTCTTTCTCTCTTTCATTATTTCATATCTTTTAATATTTTGATAGTTGATGTTTACTACTCAGTAGCTAAAATGAGTTTCAGCAATATTGAATATTGACTTTTTAAAAGTAAAACAAATACTAAAGTAAACAGTCAAAATTAATGTAATAATAATAATAATAATAATAATAATAATAATAATAATAATAAAACTAATGCTCTTTAGCGTTTTACACAAATATTTAGCATTTATCCTATAAGGCTCAGGGTCAGAACCTTGGACAGTAACGCCATGAAGCCAATATTCAGAACCATGGATAGCAGAATCACTATACACTGCAGTGTGCCTGCAGTTCAGCACCATGGACAGCAGCTTTTGCCCCTTTCAAATGCATGTGTATCCAGTTCAGAACCATGGACAGCAGCTCTCCATTCAAACCCATGTGTATATGTTTCAGAACCATGGACAGCAGCTTCCCTTTTCAAACACATGCGTATCCAGTTCAGCACCACGGACAGCACCACATATGTGGAGCTATGCTTCTGCATTATCAGAGCCATGGATAGCATCTCCTTACACAGTGCAGTAGGCCTGCAGTTCAGCACCATGGACAGCAGTGTCTAACTCAATATTGTGTGTGCTCTCCAGCACCGTGGACAGCTCAGTAAAAGGCAACACAGCTCAGAACATAGGTTGCTGAAATGGTTAAACACAGAACTAATGAATATCTCAACAGAGTCCTCAAACGATGCCTCCGATCTCTCCTCCAACATACCACCCTTCCATGTGAGCTCAGCTTTCACACCTGCGAAAGGTGCCAAAAAGAGAGCAAATGTAAGGAGGCAGCGCTATCACACTGAATCCAATCACAGATATTTAAAGACGTTCAGAACTCTCTCCTTCACACACACACACACATACACACATTTTAGTTCAAGCACAGGGACTCCAGAACTAGTTCAACAACGTACATATAAAAAAACTCACAAAAAAAAAAAAACACTCGTCTCCTATCACAGCTGCCCATCTCCTGTTGCTATGGCAACAGCCCAGCGGACAGACAGGACAGCGCTTGCCAGTCTGTGGGATGTGGACAGCGGCCGACATCCCATAGTTAGCGCAGGAGACAGTCTGGAATAAACACCAAGGGAAAAAAAAACACACACACACACACACACACACACATCAGCTCTTAAAGCCTCAGAGAGAGCCGTCCGATCCTCAAAGCTGCTCCGTTCACACACTGAGCGGAACTGAATACATAATTTAAAATGTTTGTGTTTGCTTTTCTGCTAAATCTTCAATTACACAATGCCTCAGTGTCAGTTCACACACGGGGGGTTTTAGAGGAAAAGACGAGTAGGGCACAGAACTTCTGTAAGCTGCTGTCTAAATGCTAAAGCCAGTGTTTGTCCTGTCATTGTACAGAGAAAGGAGGGAGAGAGAGAGAGTGATGCCCTATGTGTCCAAATGTCTTTGCCTGTGTGTCTGTGTATCTGTGTGTGTGTGTGTGTTTTACAATGGAATTGCTTAGTGGCTGCTAGGAGGTTACCAGTGGTTGCTATGGCATTACAAGTAAATTATATGTAGTACCTCTCAGGTGGATGTCCCGGCATTGTATATTTGAAATTAGAGATTTTACCAGGGCTTTTGATATTAACTGTACTATCCATTAACTGATTCTGGGACATTGCTTTGATGATTTGATTGCATTCAGTGTTGGATAATGAGCTCCTCACCTCATCCTCCAATTATTGGATAGAGTACTGTCATTCCAGAGAACACAGTTCCACCGCTCCACAGCTCTAGGCTGGGGGGCTGCATACCCTTCTAAGCTGATTATGTCTGGAATTTAGCATGGTTCCAACAGGTTCATGGTTATCGGCTCCATAGAGTCCTATTCTATTGGTTATATTTCTGTACATGTGCTCAGTGAATTCCAGTGTGGAAATTTCCTCACTACTCAATATTCCACAGTCAACTGTCAGTGATTTTATAACTAAGTGCAAGCAACTGGGAAGGAAAGCAACTCGCTCTGCCAATGTAAAATAACAGAGGGGTCAGTGGATGCTGAGGTGCATTGTGTTCAGGCATCTCCAACTTTCTGCAGTCAGTCACTACAGACCTCCTAACTTCACGTGGCTTTAGATTAGTTCAAGAACAGTAGAGTTTAAAGTGCTTCAGGGAATGGGTATCTGTGCTCGAGCAGCTCCATCCAAGCTTTACATCACCAAGCGCAAGTCAGGCAAGCGGCTCATTTTTGCATTATACTGTATATTGATACTGAATAACTGTCCAGCCCAACACAAAGGGCATTATTAAAACCATGTCAATATCATATCAAGGGACATGCTGAATTATTGATTTCAGAAGAAATTCCTGTGTTTTTTCATATCGCATTATATTTCAGAGCAACAAAATATAACAATGCCAGTTTCTTTTTAAACTCTGCATGTCTCTGTTGATGTTAGAGCATGATTATCACCCATTTATTCAACTGTGTGCATCCATACTTAGAAATCCCTGCATCAGCCTATTCTCAAAACACACAGGCACACACACACACACACACACACACACACAGCGTGACGGCCACCACTAAGCTGTGCAGCGTGCTGTCTCTGATTCCTCCTCTATACTCTTGAGAGAGTGACTGATTCGCTGGCTTTCGACCATGAAGGACACAGCTGAGCCACATGATGCACCTTGACAGTTTCATCTACTTTAGAGACTTTAGCGAACTTTCCCTGCCACAAGACAATCAGGTCAAGACAGGCCGACAGGCACAGCTTGCCCAAACAGACCCCAATTAGCCCTCAATTAGCATTAGCAATAAATCAGATGCAGGCTAATAGTTGTATTGGAAAGCAATTGCTTCATACAATCATATCACTGTTCCTTCTGCATTAACATTCGACCAGCACTGGATTTAATTACTCCTCACTGAGGATGAGAGAAGACACTTGTAGCTCTCGAGATGGCACTCCAATTTCCATAAGACTAATAAACCTGCTTCCTCTGCGTTATTATTATTGATAGTAGTAGTAGTTATAGCACTGTCCAAACTTAAGCTTAATAAGGCAGCTACTTCGGTATCCCAGGTGGCTTCTGTGCAGTTTTTCACTGGTTGCTAGCTGGATTCTACTGTATGTGTGCCTCAGGTAGTTGTATAGGTGTTGCTAAGTGCTTGATTTGTCCTCTTGAATATTTCTGTTATATTTGTATTACTGTTAATATAAAAGAGCTGCACAGAAATGTTCTCCCCATAAATTCCTATGGTTAAAAAATGGTCTGATTCGGTCAGATACCGAATTACTTCAGGCACAAGCCTAAATCACAAAGATAGGCATCTCCTATGGAGAAGTTGCAGAAGTGTTGCTAGATGTTTGCTAAGTGGTGGCTGTGGTATCACAGCTAGACTCTATGTGGTGTTTCAGGTGGTTGCTAAGGCGTTGCTAAGTGGTTGCTGTGGTGCACTTGGTTGAGTGCACAAACGTTTGTACCCAGTTCAATTCCACTGTTTTGTGGACGTCTGTTGAAAAAGCTTTATATGACAGAACCAACATTTTCAGGGAGAAAATACACTTGTAGCTCTCAGGATAACACTCTTCTAATCTCCCATAACACCATTAATCCTAAGACGAATAAGGTAGTTACTTTGAAATCTCATGATGTTTCTGTGGAGTTTTTTCAGTGGCTGCCTGAGAGTTGCTAGGTGGTTGCTAGGAGGTTTCTATGGTATTTCAGCTTAATTGTACTGGGTGCCACAGGTGGTTGCTGCACTTGTGCTGTGGTTGGTCGGGTGTTACTAATGCAATTGTACTAAATGTTTGTAAATAAAAATGGTGTACAAACTCTTGCATCCTATTAATTCCTGTGGTATTTTTCACAGCCAAACCATCACTTTTTCTCCATCAATAACAGCTAGCATTAACCTCTAATCTGACAGAAATAAAATAAATGCTGTACATAACAAGGCACAGGTCTTTGTCCTTTTGTGTTTTTGATATGGTTGGTCAAGAGTGGTTACAGAACTGGGCAGCTGTGCAGCAGCTGAGAGCTGTGTGTTTATGGAGTGGAGTTTAATAAGAGTTTCATGGCACATTTTTCAATGTCCCTTCCTGGTTTGTAAATTGATTTTTGATTGAGTATGGGTTACCATAGTGGGGGTTCCAATCTAATTTCAAAATGCAAAATGTGTTTCAGCAGGAGTGTAATTTGTAATTACCTTCTTAATTTTTATGGAAGACTGGATTGGGCACTTTGTAATCTCCTGTTTACTTAAACACAGTGTGTGTGTGTGTGTGTGTGTGCATGTGTGTGTGTTTAATAAGAAAGAGGAAGAGAGAGACAGAGAGAGAGAGAGAGAGAGAGACTACTTATCTACAGAGGTAACATACCTTTATCCTACACTTCAATGGTCACTACAGTAGCTAGGTGGATTTTATGGTATACAAGGTGGATGTTATGGGGTTGCTAGCTACTTAATAGGTGGTTACAAATGTGTTGCTGGATGGTTGCTATGGCATCTTGTGGCACAGACGTGTGTGATGTGTGTGGTGCCTTCTGCATTGGATGTAGATGTGAGATTACTTGTGAGTCACTTTTCTGATCACGTGTTCTGATCACTGTGGATGGAGGACATAACTTTATAAATGGCATGTCTCATTCATCTGGCATCAACCTTGTCCTGCCATGAGCACACAGGCATGTGTTTAACCTCACTCACAGGATAACACCTTACAACTTCTTACAGGTCATCCCCAAGTTGTGTTCTAGCTACGCTGACATGGTTATGAATGTGTTGCTTAGTAGCTTTATGTCTAAATGTTTTGGACACCCATTCTAATAAATGCAAGGTACTTTTAGTTGTGCACATTGCTGGCACAAATGTGCAAATGCACACAAGTAAGCTTTTACAGTAATGGAAAAAAAAACGTATTTCAGACAGAATGGGACTCTCTAGAGCAGATAATCATGAACCTATTGGCACCACGCCTAAGGCCAGGCATGGAGGAAGAACGAAGAATGTGGAGCCAACCTATGGAGCGAAGCGGATTATCCCCTACATGATAGCGGGGGAGTGAGTGATGAGTGGTGAAGAGGAGTGTAGAGAGGGAGCAGATTGATTACAGAATGCTTTGAACTTCACTCGCTCTGGTTCTTCCAGCTTTTTCTAATAATTATGCACTAGTGGACAATCCCATCAGTCCTTATTCACAACCAATCCTGAACTATACGGATTGGCCGCTCAGCACTGTGCAGAGGGTCAGTTTCTCTGCACTCGCATTCACCTGAACCCCAATCTCACCCATTGCAACATCACTACTAACACTAACACTGATCTGAGGTCAGTGTACATCCTGCTGACCCACAGAGTCACGGAGAAACAATGTAAGGTAGTACAGAATCCAGCCAGGTGCCGAAGAATGCCTTATTAATATTTATAGTGTAATTTCTGCATAATCATTGACCTCATTTGCACAGGGTGAAGATGCCTCCATAACACACTTTGAGATATTCTAACTGCTGACAGTATCACACTGAGACTGAGACTATTTGTACATACACATAAGTGCTTCTTCTGCTTCTTTAAATAATGCAGCCACACAGTTAAAGCAAGGTGTGTTGTGAATTAATACTGAAGTATTAAGAATTAAGTATTAAGAATTAAGTCATTTTGTGCAGCACTGACCTTTAAAATTACAGTTTTATAGCGTGTTTAATATCTTATATTCCTTTTTTTAGCCTGTGTAAATGAGCTTACTACTCCCGGATATAAATACACTGATTTAAAACGAAACAAAAAAGGCTATGCGGTATTCCTATCATCAAAACAGAATATTGCCATGAAAGTTTAAATTCTAATTAAACATACTTCAATTTTTTTATTTTTATTTTATTTTTATGTTTCACTTTAAAATAGATTCAAACCTCAGATCATGAACTGTTATTTTACCATCTGAGAACTCTCCTCACTGTTGCAGGTTGTGAATAATGACCATGTTTGGCTCCTCTGTATGAACTTAGTAGGGGTAAAAACAACGATTACGTGAACAAAGAAATGTTATCATTCACAACACACTGATAAGATTAATTTAATATGATTAATTACAATTAACTGAACAAAGTAAATATGTTCATGTCATTAATCACAAATAACTGTTAAAGTTAATGAAATAATCACGATTAACACAGTGTGTGTGTGTGTGTGTGTGTGATTTATCTGGGTTAAATACACAATGTAACCTAATTAGTTGTGAAAAACTGCACGCAATAATAATGTTCATAAACATTAAATACACAAAGTAACATGATTAAACCAAATAACTACACATTGTCATGTTGTTATAATTAACTACACGAAGTAATTTAATTAATCAGAATTTACTAAACAAAATAATTAAATCAATGAAGATTAAATATACAGAGGAATGTGATAAATCACATTAACCATGCAAAGTCATGTGATTTATTATGGTTAAATGTAGAAAATACAATTACTTACAATTAACTGCACAAAATAATTTGAAAATCACAATTGACTGACCAATTAAACTAAAAGCCTCCAACAGAAATCTAGAAGTAGAAGTAGTTCACATTTTTTTAAGCAGAACACAAAAGAAATTCACTATGTAAATAATAATTAATGAAGTAATATAATAATACATTTTTTTATTCTATTTCCATTTGATTATATATTTAAAACACATTTTACATGTAAAGGTTAGAAGCTGGACCTGTTGCTTCAGAGAGACCACTGCACAAACATCCACCAGCGACAGTTTAATTGAGTATAATTGCATTCCTAAAATAGCCCACAATAATTACCGGTATGAATTTGGTTAATTAGCCTGTGCAATTACAAAAGCCCAATCAATCGTGTCTAATTGAATTACACCTGTTTGTTATTAGTGTGTACAAGGAGATAATTGAGTTATTTATGATTGTACTGGACTTCTGCTGTGTGGGTAAACAATGTGTCAGTTTCTGCTTCAGTGGAGAGGGAGTAAAATCAGTGTGTGTGTGTGTGTGTGTGTGAGTGTGTGTGTGTGTGTGTGTGTGAGAGTGTGTATGAGGTGGATGGCTCGTAGGAACCAGTGGTAGACTAATTGATATAATCCCTGATCACTGTTAATTACAGCTTGAGAAAACACACACACCCACAGACACACACACACACACACACACACACACAAAGAAGAACCATTAAAGGAAATTTTAAAAATATGAGGTTCATCCAAACCAAAACCACCCTATAGGTCAAAAGTTCAAGTCAGGAAAAAAAGAAGCAAGTCGGTACAACTATACACAGCAAATTTATTGTCTAACCAACCAACTGTGTTACACACACACACACACACACACACACACACACACACGCACACTTCTCTCTACACAAGATTAAATTAATTACCATCCTAACTGAAGCAATTCCACCACTCCTCTTTGCTGTGGTAAAGTGTCAGTCACTGTAAGCCTACAGTGAATGTGTATGTGTGTGTGTGTGTGTGTGTGTGTGTGTGTGTATGTGTATGTGTATCTTGTTCCAAGTGGTTTCTGAGGACCAAAGGCCAGTAGGTTGTGATGAAAACATGGTCTTTTGGTATAAGATAGAACATTTCCCTCTTAAGTTACTGAGGTCAGGCTACAATAACTGCAATCACTGTAAGTCCTCACAAATATATCAAAACCAACTTAGGACTGGATAATATATCATAATTATAGATATATCAAAACTAGTTTATACAGTATATACAAACAAATATTGTAATAATAAACCTGCTGTGCAGGTTACCATCTGTGTTGCATTTAGTTCCAAATAAATCATAGAAACATTGTAATTAATTTTCGCCATGTCAGAAAACATTATGCAGTGCAATTTGCTGAGTCAGCGAAACAAAAATAATAAGAGAACAATGTTTGTATGTTTTTCATGCAGTGCTATATACAGCTCTGGAAAACATTAAGAGATCACTTCAGTTTCTGAATCAGTTTCTCTGATTTTGCTATTTATAGGTATATGTTTGAGTAAAATGAACATTGTTGTTTTATTCTATAAACTACAGACAACATTTCTCCCAATTTCCAAATAAAAATATTGTCATTTAGAGCATTTATTTGCAGAAAATGAGAAATAGCTGCAAAAATCACTTTTGGTGGAATAACCCTGCTTTTTAATCACAGTTTTCATGCATCTTGGCATGTCCTCCTCCAACAGTCTTACACACTGCTTTTGGATAACTTTATCCACCACTCATGGTGCAAAAGTTCAAGCAGCTCAGCTTGGTATGATGGCTGTGACCATTCATCTTCCTCTTGATTATATTCCAGAGGTTTACAATTTGGTAAAATCAAGGAACAACATCATCATTAAGTGGTCTCTTATTTTTTTCTGAGAGCTGTCCAGCCATACAATATAAGTGTGTGTTTCTCCAGCTAAGAGTACATATTCTTAAGGACAGAGGAACAGAACAACTACCACTCACAGCTACACACACACACACACACATACACACAAAGTCTGTAAGATAGCCCAGTGCCCAAAGACTAACATGGTTCCCCTTTAGCTTTATGCAGCCTTAAGGCTTCCTTCACTGACGTCCTTCTACTCATTACACCCCCACTAACAGTGTTTCTGAGTAATGTCAAGCTCTCACAACCACACTCGCAGCAAAATATCACACTCAGGCATCTAAAGGCTACAGAGAGAACTGAGGATCTCAAAGTGAGATGTTGTAAAATGCACAATTTTTCGTTCTAGGGAAACTGATCGAGACAGAATTGCCTTAGAGGCTCGGGTATTGAACCCATGACCTGCTGAACAATATCCCAGGGCTCCAACCAATGAGGCATCACTGCCCTGTATTCAGTGTGAGAAGTTTAATGCCTGTAAAAGTCTTTTACTTTGTTTTGTTTTATTGTTCTTTAATTTGCTTGTGATTCTGTTCCTTATATATAAACAAAATAATAAATGAACTTTTGCAAGTACAACCCATACATCCCATACTATACAAATATGTATTTGAGCTAGTGGAAGATAATGATGCTAAACCAAAAAGTCACATATCCCCTGATACTGAACTGATGATACATATTATCAGCTATAGTCTGAGCTCTAATCAACAGGTTTGCAGTGTCAATGAAATATAAAATAAATCAGATAAAAATAATAATAATACTACAGTTGGATGGTTGTTATGTCTTATTAGGTTGAAATTCACCACTTTACATATCAGGGCTTTAGAAAGAAACAAGAGCACAGGTCCAGTCATGCTAGTGATGCTAGAGGGTTAAGTTAACTATGGCAGCTTAGCAAGCCTGGGTAATGAACTCACAACCCAGAGAACATTAATGCAGAGCTCTAGACACTGAGTCAGCACTATCACACATATCTCCAAAAATCTCAACTATGGAAAGTCATCACATGGATATATCCAATGCCACTATTATACATATTATTATGACATGACATAACATGACTTACAACATTCATTGGCAGCTGTGGACAGTACATAAAATAAAATAAAATAAAACAGTTTTTTTTTTTTTTTATGTCCCTTCAAAAAAATGCATTGTCTAATACAACATCAGATTTGTAAACCAGGTTTAAATGATACATATCTTACATATCTTTGCAGTCAAATACATTATTTACACTATTATTCCTGGTACTTTAAGGGCTTTGGAGACTCCTACAGGACACATGGAGAAGCTACGTGTTAGACAGAAGTGTTGGTGGAGATGAATTTTGGTTTGGTTTGTATTCACGTAACATTGATTTTTTTTCATCATATTTTAACAGCAGCCTTTTTAATTTCAATATATTTAAGTATTTTCTATTACAATTACAGTTAGAATTTTCAGAAAATTAGGAACTTTTCTTATTAAACATAAAAACATGTAATGCTCAAATAGAAAACCTAGGTTTTTAGGTTTAGGTTTAGGTGAGGTGTAAAATCGGGCAAAGAATTGACAAAAATGCTGGCCCGTTAAGGGGTTAAAAGTAGAAAACCAGGAACTCTAGAGTTTTAAAAACAGCTCTAAAAATGTATCTCGCTTTCCTCATAAACTGAACCGATTCCAAATAAGAAAACATTAGTGAATATCAGCATCTTTGAGATTCACATAATTTGAGTCAAATATGTCTGCAATTTGAGCTAATGGGGGAAACCTGCATGATTTTTTAGCCAAACCCTCCACTTTAACTAGATCTTAAAGCCATTAATCCCCCCCCCCCCCCCCTCGTCTGTGATCTAGCGGGCCTGGCAGAAATCAGCATGAAAAAAAAAAATGAACAGCTCGACCTCAGCCAGCCATCAGAGCACATTTAAGCAGGAATACAAGCCAATCCCTGATTTATATGAATCTTTGAAGATTGAGGAGAAGCTATGCCTGAGGCCCTATTTAAGGACAACGGGATTCTCTCTCTCTCTCTCTCTGTGGGGGGGAGGGGGGTTGGAGGGCCTGGGGAGGAGGGGTTCATTTCCATTCTGCATATCAGAAGCAACACGAGCCGTTGTGAAGTCCATACTAATGCGCGCTGTCCATAGAAACGCACACGGAGTTTTCTAGGCCGCCTGGCAAAAAAATCATGCAAAGTAACCAAAATTTTCCGAAGCGTGGCGATCTCATCTGCAGGACGTGTAACTGCCTTTTTAAAGACGAATGGGACTTGAAATGAATGAAACATGAATTTCCTTTTTTGGAGGGTCGGGGGTGTAGAGTATTGAGGAGAGCTATAAATTTCATTTAAGGCATATTAAAAGTATAAAAAATAGAAAAAAAAGATGAATTAAATACACTCTCCAATGGATAATGCAGCCCAAGCATTATCCGCCTTAATACAATAGCAGACATGAAGGCGGATGGGTATTGGCAATATCTTGCGCGGTCGGAGACAGACACCTGCTGTAGTTAACCCGCTGCGGCCTTTTAAAATGAACGATTTCAAATGGCATAGGAATTAATGTGTAGCCACATTATTCACACACATCTGATGCTTCCTGTTGAATAAAGAATAAAGGGAGAGTCAACAAATAAGCGCGTGAATAATTATTGTCAGTAGCCTCATTTCCAGGACACACTGCACCCTATTGGCTTTTTTGTGGCTCAGCAGTTGATTTTTGACTGTCAAGGGTCAGTCTGCAAGCGGCCGTAATAAGCATAACCATACTAAGCCTAAAGCTTTGAAGGTGCTCAACTTCGCCTGGAGTTTTAAGCTGTCGTTATTTTATAATATATATACATATATATAATAATTCCCCCCTCAGTTTTGTCCGTTATTGCCTCTCTCCTCTCTTTTAGATTTAGCTGAGCTTTAGCTGTTTTTGTTGTCTGTTTTCCCTTGTCTCTTCTTCTCTCGACCTTGAGGGAAGCTTTTTTTGCATTTTAAGCATGGGATTTTGATCATACCAGCAAGCCCTCCATCCAGCCATTGCTGCTTCCTTTGATGTGCGGCACACTTGGATTTTTTTATAGCACGGTTTTTAACGATCTCACAGACTTTCCGTCGCTTCTTCAATATGTCAATGAACTCACATGGTCTGATTTTGAAATGGAAACGTGAAGTGCTGTTTGGACGAGGATACAGGAACGTTCAGATCTGGAATCTCAACAGAAGTCATTTTATATCAGGGTTTATACTATTATTAGATTAGTGATGCAATATTAATAGCACAGAGAAATGAAATAAAACAATACTTGTCCACTGATGAATTTCTAAAAATCTATGATGTCCTTGATGCTGGCATGTATCTTCATTTTTCTTCTGCTTCATACTGTGCACTGTCTACGTGTGTCCGCACGTTTGTGTGTGTGTGTGTGTGTTTTTCCTACAGTAGATAAAGTGGATTATCATTAGAACTAATGGGCTAAAACACAGCACCCAGATACGAAACAAACAAACAAACATGAAAGCAGGCAAACACGTGCGTCCCTGAGAGGATATTTTTGCGAGCTGGTGACTGACTTCACACACTCATACCGCTGAGTTTGTTCCTCACTAGGAGGAAATATCCTTCACCATCTCCTCCCTCATTAAAGCCAGATAAGAGACTCGGAAAAAAACAAAGCTCCTCGCAATGCGCTCGGCCTCGTTTTGACCCATTTACAAACTCTTTTCATCTCACCGCTCCTCTCCACCGACTGCTCAAGCTCATTGAGGGCTGAACTCTTGCTGTTAAGTGCTATTACCTCAAGCTTTACTTCCAATACTTATCAGTTAATAAAGGGGAGTCACAAATATTCCGCTTGAATTGCACAGCATCCATTACACACTAACGGGAGCCATAATGATAATGCAAGGTGTCAAGATTGCGAAAAAGCCGGGGCACTGAGGGAAGAGGAGATGTTGATTAACTGCAAAAGATTTAAAGAAAGATTAGATCTAGAGCTGTCAATATTAGCTGCTCTGTTGTGGTCGATCCTGTAGTGTATTTTATAGAGTACACCTGTGTCATTTGCAGCTGGAATATTTTTAGCACCCTGTCAGTGAATAAGATGCTAATGGACTAGATGTTTTTTTTTTTTTTAAAACACTGCTGTCTTTTATAATAACACTCTGTTTCTGCTTTTATATGTATATTCTGCTTCAGTTTCTGCAAAAAAATATATATATATATATACATATATACATATTTGCTATTTATAGGTAGATATTTGAGTACAATGAACACTGTTGTTTTATTCTATAAACTAAGACAACATTTTTCCCAAGTTCCAAAAAAAATATTGTCATTTAGAGCATATATTGGCAGAAAATGAGAAATGGCTGAAATAACAAAAAAGAGGCAGAGCTTTCAGACCTCAAATAATGCAAAGAAAACAAGCTCATATTCATAAGGTTTTAAGAGTTCAGAAATCAATATTTGGTGGAATAACCCTGGTTTTTAATCACAGTTTTCCTGCATCTTGGCATAGTCTCCTCCACCAGTCTTACGCACTGCTTTTGGATAACTTTATGCCACTCCTGGTTCTGAATGACAATCACTTTTACTCTATTAATCTGATAAAGCACCACCATGTGGAATAATAAAGCAGTACCTTTAGATACTCACAGTATATGTATCACAAACCAAAGCGATGTGATACATTGTCTCACACCTAGACACAGGCCACCCCAGGCAGTTCAGAAACAAGCACAAGCACTTGTAACACTTTGCAAACTGTCTCAAATTGCATGCTGTCTTCTGGACAGTAATCTGAACCATAAGGATAATTCAAAGTGAAAGCACCACGAACAAAAGGCTGTGCAAGTGTTGGAGCCTGAAAGAGAGACAAAACGCATAAAATATAAAACAGTACTGCTATGCAGGTAAAATATCAGCAATGGACCAAAAGTGGAACCCTGGGGAACTCCTTAAAAGACCACAAGCTTCACGTAGCACTGCATTTACTGGCCAACTCAGATCTTTTTCTGAGCCAAGTGCTGGAGCGGAAAAAAGCTGCAGTATCGAATAAAAGGCACCAGTAAAGATAAAGGAGACAAATACGTGCGTGTAGGTGTTCAACACAAGGGCCCAAGGCAGCAGGATGTAAATTCCGTATTAGAGTATGTTTATTAGCGCATTTCCAGTAATCAAGGTATTATCCCACAGCAGGGGTTAGTCCCCAGGCAAACACAGACAATAAAACAGCCTAGACAGTTAATAAACATGTAGAACAGTTCATAGAGCTGTAAAGGCTTGTTTAGATTTAAGTGTAGAAATGTGTCTCAAAAAGAAACTGAAAACAAGAAGGTAATATTTCACCAGGGATTTTTATAATGCATGAACAAAAAACTGAACAATATACTGTACAGATATTGTATTACACCGTGATATCATCAGTACATAAAGAACACAAACCCAACTGTACAATTAATTACAGAGAGTATAATAAAAATTCTGCTTAATTGGATGATGTGCTGCAATTTGGGAAATACACTAATAATCCAAACATCATGGCGTAGCAGTAATATGTAAACTGATCATAAAGAGTTACCACAAGGGGCAGGATGGAAACATCCACACCTGTATAACTTATGAGGTGTTATCTTGTGCGTGAGGTTAAATACTGGCCAATGTAGTCATGGAAAGGCAACAGGACTAGAGGAACACATAACCTAACTGACGTAAGACATACAACCATGGACGAGTAACACAGGAAAAAGAAGAACCATTTTTACACAGAAGGGGACAGGAAACAGGAAACACCTGGGAGCAGGTGGGGACAGGTAAGCAACAAGGGTGATGACACAGAATAAACACAGGGCATGTGCAGAAACACTGTAACAGACCAGGAAGGCGCAAAAAAACAGACGAGAACGTGACAGATTGATTTAAAAATTTCCATCAAAAGTTTTCTCAAATATTCAATGACTGCCTGAAGTCTGGAACCCATTGACATTCACAAATGCTGAATCATACTATAAACAAAGTCATTTAGTCTGCTCACTACACTACAACCACACAATGTGAAACCAAAACTAACTAGACAATAAGGAGATTTAATATGGAGAGCACTTTAAACTGAGGTTAGTCAAAATGATTGACTTCACCGAGTGGTCCAGCGGTCTAAAGCGCTGCCACTATGAGCAGGAGGTTGCAGGTTCGAACCCCCGCTCATTGCGCTTTGCCATCAAGCTGCCGGCGTTAGAGGGAGCAAAATTGGCACTGGGTGATGTCTGCAGCACAGGGCGTCTGTGAGCTGATGTACCGGAGCCGAGCCACTGTGCTTTCCTCCAAGCGCGCTGGCTGCTCGGCAATGCTGCACCAGCAGCAACTCGAAAAGAAGCGGTGGCTGACTTCACATGTATAGGAGGAAGCATGTGTTAGTCTTCACCCTCCTGGTGTGTTGGGGCATCACTAGTGATAGGGGGAGTCCTAATGAGTGGGTTGGGTAATTGGCCGTGTAAATTGGGGAGAAAAAAAAAAAAAAAGATTGACTTCAGACTGAATGTACCTCAGTCATAAACAGCTTCACAGTGTGGCAGCATCTGGTCTCCACCTTCAAAAGGTAGGGACTGCTCCAGCTTTGAACTATGAATGGTTTAAACAGTCATAGAATTAGTGGTGTTAATAATTTATCAAGTTCACACTTTATTAATGTGCTAAATTTGATAGCCCTACCAGTTATTTTATAATACCACGTCATGTTTTCAATCACAAGTAACCTTTGTATAACTCTGAGTGGAGAAAAAACGACATAACTCACAGAGGAACTATGAATTACTCTGGAAAAGAGGCTAAAAAAAGGGAGGAAAACAAAAAGCTAAAAAAACAGCAGCAGTCCTTTGACAAATGATCAGAAAGTCATGTATTTTTGTGGTCTCAGGTAAGAAATCACTTGGTAATCTTATCACATATCCCTTCTGCTGCTCCTCGGTGAAGCTACTACTGTATGTATGCACATCTGTTTCTACTCGGGGGCACAAAGGGGACAAGAAGCCAGGAACCTTTCTCACAACCAGAAAACACACACTCACTATGGTAAGGTATTGGTTCTTGCTGATGAGGAAATTACCCTTGTCAACCTTGTCAAAAAAAGAAAGCCCCTCAAAGCAGCTTCCTGTTCTTTCCACTTACAGCTTTTATCCATTCATCAACTTTTATATTGTAGTGCATCCTATTGTTCTAATCACTCATGACTAGCTTTAGCTGATTAGCGTCAGAGCTCCAACCTTCTTCAGATAAGACAGGAAAAAAGTGTTCCTTTGACATTAAGCTCTGTTCTGCCTAAAGAAACACATTCTCTCCCCTGCTGTCAGCTTGAAGGAGCTTGACTCTTAACTGCATATATACACAGTCCAAACTGCCAGGGCCGATAAGGCCGGGAGAGGAGACATCAACACTAATTTTGACAGCTGACAAATGACTGGGACTGGTCTTATCAGCACAGATACATGTACAAGGAAGAAGTGGCTTTTTTTTTATCCGACAGAAAGCTCAGGATTCCGGACCCACACAGAGTGTACGGTGGGGAAAAGCGGAAAAACAGCCTTGACTCTCTATCTCGCTTTAAAACGCCATCTGACGAAATTGCTTATGTAAACTACTTTCGCCCCGCTTCGGGGAAAAGAGAAGGCTTCAAGTGTGTACTTGAAAGACGTCCGCGACAGAAGGCTGAACGAAAAAATAAACATGATATAATGAATTCTAATATATACAGACATTTGCACAATGTTAAAGATTAGCTGTGCAACACGTTTAGCAGATAAATAACCCGGAATACCTCTCGCAGTGTTTGATTGGCAAAAAAAAAGTAACTCAATCCTTCAAAAATGGCTCTAGCTGCCGTCCCATATGGACACTACAAGGTGTTTGTGTTATTGGGAGACATTTTTTTGTCCGTAATCCGTAAATGAGCCTTAAAGAGCGGCGTTCCAGTTGCTTTGGACAACTTACTGCCGCTTTAACTCGCAATTCCCGAGAGGAAAGTGCTACCGTTTTACTTTGAGGTAGAAAGGCGCAACTGGACAGAAATCCAATGCTACGTGTGAGTGTTCGGTAGTGTGCAGCTAAGGCACTAAACAGGCAAACACACACACACACACACACACACACACACACACACACACACACACACTTCATTCCCTAAAGCCTCAGAGACCACCCAGTAGAGAGAGAGAGAAAGCTCTCTTCAGTACAGCAGACACAAGCTGCCAAACTAACTGTGACACACACACACACAAACAAACACACACACACACACATGTTCAGTGTTCACACAGGGGCACATATAAACACACAGCAACCACAGGGGAACACACAGTGCTCAGTGAGGAAGGTGTGAGGCTCACTGGGCCATGAGGTTTAGCTGCTGTAAGGGTCAGGAGCACAGTGTGTGTTTTCAAGCCTCTAAACACACACACAAACACACACACAAATGTATAAACAACATGCTTGCTTAAGTTACATTTCCTGCCAAGAATTCAACCCTACACCTCCTCTGTTTTCCCTACTTCTCTTTCTCTATCTCTCACTCCAATAAAACGGCCAGTCAGTGAGTGGAAGTAAAATGTATTAGTAGGGGTTTCTAATAAAGTGTCCAGTCAGTCAGTGGAAGCACAAGGTATTAGTAGGTGTTTCTAACAAAGTGGCCAGTGAGTAGAAGTGCAAAGTAGTAGGGGCTTCCTATAAAGTTGCCAGTGAGTGGAAGCAGAGGGTGGTAGGGGTTTCCAATAAAGTGTCCAGTGAGTGAAAGTACTATTTGATAGGGTTTTCTAATGAAGTGGCCATTCAGTGGAAGTACACTGTGGGTAGGTGTTTCTGATGAAGTGGCAATGAGTGGAAGCACAAGGTGGAAGGGGTTTCCAATGAAGTGGCCTGTGAGTGGAAGAACAGACTGGCATGGGTTTCTAATAAAGTGGCCAGCGAATGGAGGTGCATGGCAGATGTTTCTAATAAAGTGGCCAGTGAGTGTAATGCTGTTTGATTGTTTATTATTTTTCTGGTGATGATACGGCAGTTGCAGGAAATCAATAACACTCATACGTGCAGCTGCCACATAAGCCATCCCCTTGGCCTCAGCCTTGTTAAGGTGAAACTGTAGCATGTCATCACACTCACATTCACTCACTCACTGACACACACAGACACACACACACACACACATGCCAAAGCCACTTAGTGCAGCAGGAAGCTGGAGAAGAGTGGGGTGAAATTAGCTGTGTGATTGGGACGCTGTTGAACAAGGCCGTTTTTCTGCGGCTGTGGGTAATGGGCTCTGGGTTTTTATGGAGCCGTTTTTACGGGAGGCAATCATCATGCCAAATCCGCTACGCTGTGACTGGCTTACAACCGAGATTATTCTCCTTAATACTCCCTTAATTAAATGCCTACTTTGCATACGAGTGATTACGGAATCTCCGAATAATTGGGCCGCTCACAACATGAGCACGACAACACTACACAGACAGAGCATGAAGCTTTCTACTTCTATTTTTTTTGTCTCAGAATTTGTGCCATAAGACCCTCGAATAGCACGGCACACAGTTCAATGCTGTCTAAAGCTTCGGCAATCTCCATCAAAGGCTGTCTCAGTACAGCAGGGAGCGAAACTCAAATCAGCAGCAGTTCGGAACAGTTTGCATCAAAATTGGCCTAAAACAGCTTAAAGCGGCAGTTTGAACCCCCTTTGCAAAACACGACAAGGCACGACAAAGACAAAAGAGAAAGCTTGGTACCCTAAACTCAGGAGATGCTATATGCCCAAATGTTCTTGGAAAGCCCTTCTAATTAATGCATTTAGCTACTTAAAGTTGCACCTATTGCTGCCTGAGATGTGGATATCATCGCTCTCCAATGAAAATATTTACAGGAGCTTTAAAGGAAAGAGAAAAAAACCTTTTAAACTTTTAATGAAAGTCAATGAAAAAAGAGTTTATTTCAGGTCTTTTTAAAGTATTTCTATTGTCCACTAATCAAGAAATTTCGGCACAGTGTAAATTCAAATTATGTAGTAAACCAAAAATCAACAAAAATGGAGATACTTGTTTTTCATTGGACAGTGTCTACATGCACATCTCAGCCAGCAAGTAGCTGAATGCATTAATTAGAAGGGTTTCCAAGTGCCTATACCCTTATGCTGCAGCCATGCATTTATGTGTGCAGCCTGTGGTTATGCATTGTCTAGATCAAAGGCGCATGAACATGTCTGGAAAAGATGTTGACATGAAGGCACCACATGTTGTTCTTTTACCTCAATGTACATTAACGTACCATAAAAGTGTATTGACCCAACCCCATACTGTGACAGACCTTGACTTTTGGTCTTGATGGTCTGGATGCACTTATTTTAGGAACAGAGAACAAGGCATCAATTTATTAAAAATTCTCCATGTTGTCACTGTGTGATTGTCCATTCTAGATGTCTCCAAGCCAAGAGAAGTGGACACACCATTTCTGGACATAGAGCTTATACGGAGCTTATATTGCATATTTCTTACCTTCCCAACTCTTTCTGATTTTGAGGTTGTAGCACAAACACAGTTCACATCAAGTCTGTATGTTTGTTCTTCTCAAAAACGTTGGGAAGTTCAGTGGGTGAGAGTGTTTGCAGTGTGTGTACGCAGCCGCTGCCAGAAAGCAGCCTGCAGCGCTACAGCAGCAGCAGGAGGGCAGGTGTGACCTCGCTCAGGTTTTTTAAAGATATTTTAAAGCTGTTTTACAGTCTGTGTTTGAGAGACAGATGAAGTGGCCGAGTCTTCAAGCTGCAGCAGGAGTGTGTGTGTGTGTGTGTGTGCGCATGTGTGTGTCAGCTGCTGAGCTGGGAAACAGCTTGGACTCTTCAGATCTTATCTCAGCCCTTCTGGACTGACACTTCTCCACACACACACACACACACATACATACATACACACCAGTCATACACAATAGAATAGACAACCAGAAACCAACAGGAAACAAGGGAACAAACATACACACACAAGCACACACACAAATACACACACGCACCACATGTCGATCCTTAGCACACAGACACACCACACCACACACATACATTTACTCCAAAACACAAAGAAAAGTTTCAGCTCACTCCTGTGTTTTGTTCTGAAATCAAGCATATAATACTAGATGCTGGGATATGAGAATTTAATTGTATTCATCAATAAGAGCACTATTTCTAGTTCACCAAAAATGAGCCCAGCTTATTACATTACATTACATTACATTACATTACATTTGGCAGACGCTTTTGTCCAAAGCGACTTACAATAGTGAAGTACAAATAGTAATAGAAGTTTAAAGGTAAAAACATGTTTAGACAGGGCTTAAAGGAGGTCAAAGGGAAATAATGTGATAAAGGAGTGAAGGAGGGGAAGAAGGAAATGAGGTTAGAAGTAGTTAGTGTGTTAGAGGTGTTAGGAGAGTAAGTGCTCTTTGAAGAGCTCTGTCTTCAGGAGTTTATTAAAGATAGTGAGAGATTCTCCTGATCTGGTAGTAGAAGGTAGTTAGTTAGAGGTGTTAGGAGAGTAAGTGCTCTTTGAAGAGCTCTGTCTTCAGGAGTTTATTAAAGATAGTGAGAGATTCTCCTGATCTGGTAGTAGAAGGTAGTTAGTTAGAGGTGTTAGGAGAGTAAGTGCTCTTTGAAGAGCTCTGTCTTCAGGAGTTTATTAAAGATAGTGAGAGATTCTCCTGATCTGGTAGTAGAAGGTAGTTAGTTAGAGGTGTTAGGAGAGTAAGTCATCTTTGAAGAGCTCTGTCTTCAGGAGTTTATTATTAAAGATAGTGAGAGATTCTCCTGATCTGGTAGTAGAAGGTAGTTAGTTAGAGGTGTTAGGAGAGTAAGTGCTCTTTGAAGAGCTCTGTCTTCAGGAGTTTATTAAAGATAGCGAGAGATTCTCCTGATCTGGTAGTGGAAGGTAGTTTGTTCCACCATTGGGGAACTTTGTATGAGAACAGTCTGGATTGCTTATTCTACAGTGTGTAAAAGAGATGTTCAATGTTGGGGGAACTTTATATTGCTCTGCTAGAATTATGGCATTGGGTTTCGTGATCTTAAATTTTTTACCACACTAGTCCTATGTCCCATGATTTTTGCCATGTCCATATTTTTGCCAGAGTTGCTTTTCTGTTCACAGACAGTTCTAGCCAGACACCACCTGTCATCATTACCACACACTGCACTTTCCACTGTGGACGGTAATGTTTTCTAAGACATATTGTATGTCTTATACGGTATATGTGTGGCACTGTGGATGAAGAAATGGTTCATATCTGCACAGAAATGGCCTCCTCACAAGCAAACACACAAGCAGATAATAAGTAAGTGGCCACACATGCGTCACATGACAACCAGCAACATGTCGTAGGTAAGTCAAGGTCAAGTTGTTATTAACAGGTTAATGCTGTGTTTAAATAATAGATTGCATGCTTGAATAACAGAGCACTAAAAGGCATGGTTTAATGCACATTCTCACTAATGGCATCCGTTCAATTCTACATGTATTACAGTAAGGTCAAAGTCCATTCAAGCTCTCTGTCTGCTTACCTGTCTGTCCGCCTGTCTGTCTATCGTACCATTGTCAGAAGATAAAGAGAGCTGACCTCTGTGATATGTGTGTAGGGTATTGAATGTGGATGGGATTTCTGCCACAGTTGCTTGTCTGTTTGTATGGACAGTTCTAGCCAGACACTGCATGACACAATCATTACCACCCACTGGAGAGTACACAAATGACACTGTGGGTCAAGGAATGTTATGTTAGATGCTGGCACAACTTTGGAAATGCAAAGTCAGTTCCATCTGGCTCTTACTATCAGTCCTCATTCACACGTCAACAATAATTTGTGTCACCTTGCCATGAACATGCTGGCCTGTGTCCAACAACTTTCACAAGATAACACCTTACAAATTAAACAGGTGTAGGCATACCCATGCCTTTATGAGTTCAATTCTCATGATGCAGTCCAGTAACTCTTAACATTGTAATATACACAAATTTATAATATGAGCTACAGCATAATTTATAATATGAGCTGCAGTTCTCCTGGTTCTACTGTCCAAAGAATACACACAAGTGATATGCAGGTACTTAAAGCTACCTCTTCCAGTCTGGCCCTAAACACTCTGAACTTCTTTCTTTTCCACAAAGCCCCGCTTTTCTTCTCCAGTGGGAAAGAAATTGAGGTAAAAAAAATGACTGACATTTCATGTCTGGAACACGGTGGAAGAGAGGGAAGTGCTTGTGCAATCAGTGATAAAACTCAGCTGCTGTGTGTTAGAGCACTAGAGACTTCCTCTAGGGCCACTGTCATTTGATAGTAGATCCTGCTGGCTGGAGTGGGGATTTGAGAGAGTGCGTGTGTGTGTGTGTGTGTAAGAATGTCAGTGAATGCATGTGTATGAAAGAAAGATAGAGAGAGAGAGAGATAGAGAGAGAGAGAGAAAGAGAAGGAAATAATGTAAGATTTTAATATTTCCTTTTGAAGATTCAAGAAAATCATTCTCATTTATATCATTCACACTTTCATCTTAACATTGTTTAATATCTCTCTCAGTCCTTCTGTATCTGTCTCTCACTCATTCTCATTCTCTCTCTTATTCTTTCTGAATCTTTTCTCTCTCTTTCTCTTTTACTACTCTCTTTTTGATTTGCATATTGGTTTTGGCTTTTAGTTCTTTCCTTCAATCTCTCTCTCCCTCACTCCCTCTCTCTCTCTAAGCCCTAGAGGTGTAGTATCTCTGTCTCCGTTGCTGCTCATTCTGGCGTGTCTCTCTGCCTCATTCCCTCAGGACCTCCCTCCCTCTCTCTCTCTCTTTCTCTCTCTCTCTCTCAGCTAACATGTCCTGCCATGTCTCCTGTCCAGTCAAATTATCTCCACATTTAGCCATTCAAATTACCGGCCTAATGCTCTGACTCACGGCGTAATGTTACTACAAATCACCTGGAGAACTCCAGCTTCACTCTACCGGCACCTCAGCTCCCTCAGCTTAAATCATACCTGCACACCCGTGGCCTAGAACAGCCTATGGTGTCGTTTCAAACTCTCTCAAGTGAGCTTCTTTTCGCTGTGTGTCTACAGAGCAGCGTGCACCTCACCTCCACTCAAACGCTCTCCTCCAGCCTTCTGCACCAAAACATTTGGTGCATTTTTAAACCAAAAACTTAACAAGCTCAGCCGTCAACTTTCCTGCTGAGCGTCTATAAAAGAACATCATACAGCCAGCCAAGCTAAGGGATGCCTTCTCTCTAGCCGCTCCTGCAGCACTGAGCGAAAGCTTGTTTTAGATGTTTATTTTTTCGATCAATACTGAGATACCCTCAGGGCACAAAAGAACCCATATTACACAATTTTGTCTGGAGTTTAAATGTGTCTGTGAAGTCCACTTATAATAGACATAATTTATTTTTTATGCATGCATATTTCCACCCCTCTCAGTTAGGTTTATTACTCTAAAGACTGTTGTACACTGACTGCGCCGCTCCATGTTTTGCAGCATTGCGCAACACAACAAAGTGCTAAATCAAAAGCAAGTTAAATTGTATATGTGTTTATATTGAAGATATTAAGGTAAAGCAAGCTGACAATAATGGTGCCTAATTTATTTGATAATATAATATCAAATAAGTTATTTGATCAGCTTTTCCTAATTCATCTTTCACAAGGGAGGTTCTTACAAGACATGACGTCAATGAGCTGCACAGAGCTGTACAGTTTACTCAAAAATGTCTGTTAAAATATTAATATTCTTGTACCAAAGTCATGTAAAAAGTCACATGAAATAAGATAACAATCTGCCCAGTTTAAAACAATATGTTCATCAGTTTTGGTGTTAATAAAAGGTATAACAGGTGCAATGGTTGTGCATATGGTGGCCTCAGACATACAGCTCTGGAAAAAAATTAAGAGAGCACTTTATTTTCTGAATCAGTTTCTGAGATTTTGCTATTTATAGGTGTATGCTTGAGTCAAATGAACATTGTTGTTTAATTCTATAAAGACAGCATTTCTCCCAAATTCCAAATAAAAATACAGTAATTTAGAGTATCTATGTGGAGAAAATGAAAAATAGCTGAAATAAAAAAAGACAATGGTTCAAAAATCAATGTTTGGTGGAATAACCCTGGATTTTATTCACAGCTTTTCATGCATATTGGCAAGTTCTCCTCCACCAGTCTTACACACTGCTTTTGGATAACTTTATGTTTAGGTTTCACAGGATTCCACAGGCTTCTCCAGGATGCCACATCCATGACCATGTTCTGTCTCAAGATTGTCTCAAGAAGGTTTGTATAGCCCCCAACACAGTCTCAAGAGAATGGAGGACATACTAGTACAAAGGCCATTACACAATGAGAGCAGGAGAGGTTCCTGCTCCTGTGTAAGTGTATACTTCATAAGGGTGGTATGAGAGCCCAACATCCCACAATGGGGCCTGTTCTCACGACCCAGCATTGTGCAGCTTCATTGGCATTTGCCAGAGAACATCAAAATTGGCAGATCTAGAGACTTTATTATGAACAATATGCTGAATATTGTGCAGCTTACACAGCAAAATTAACAGTGTCAAATAAACTCTGTAAGAGTTTAAGTTAACACTGTCCTAGATAACATATGGTCCCACTCACTATAGTGTTAAAACAACTACTACAAGAGATACAATTTTAGAGTTAATTAAACACCGTATGGAATCATATATTAACCCTACTTAACTCTCATCAGTATTAATATTTTAGAGTTAATTCAACACTGTATGGTTGTAAAACAGGGTTAAACAAAAATTGTTAATTTATCTTTTTTTAAGTTGGTTTGAATTTATTTTTGTTTATTTTCTGACTTTCACCCAAAAAACTATATAACAGAGTATCTATAAAACATTATAAAATGTGAGCTATAGCACAGAATAAATCACTTTTTACACGATCTAAGCTTTATTTAGAAAAAGAGCTACCATCAAAAAATGCCAAAAAAAGTGGTTCTCCCATAACACAACTCTTGGATGGAGACCCTTATCCACCATCCAACCCAACACCAAGAGGGAGAATAACGCTCCATCAGGGGAACCACCACAACATAGCTAAACCACACACACACACACACACACACACACACAGCAGAATCAATAGACGGAGCCTGTTAGAGTTGAATTTTAACTCTAAATAATAACACTAACTCTGTGGATTGTTCATCACTGAGGGTTGTTAGAAAAACTCCCAGTAAGTTAAAATATGTTTACCCTGTGATTTTAACACTGTGAATTTTACTGTGTATGATTTCAATGATGAATGATGATTTAAATGTTCCTTCATTCTTTTAATTTAAAGCATTTAAGGTGAAACATGTAAATTACCTTTATTCTAGTTCCTAAATTGCTCCATAAAAAAAGCAGTCACACCTTAAATGTGGAACAAACTGACAAAAAACACTGAGACCCTAAATCCTCAGGGATGATGAAAAAAATATATATTTTAGCTGCTCATTTCAGTAGTGTGGATCCAGCCAGGGATAGCGTGATCTTTAAAAAAAAAAAACATTCACACAACACCGCACCACAGCACTCCACTCTCACTTCAATAGCAATGAATGGTTATATGGCAAATCAATATTATTCAATTTTCCACTTGCTGTGACAGAAACTGGTGTAAAATCTGTCGTACCTGACACAGTACTCTAAACTGCACAGTACATCTCAAAAATGCAGTGGGCTAGAGGATGTCTGATATCGCCAGGCTCTGTAAACCAGGATATTTGTGTATGTAATGTGGGACGGATTGTTAATTTTTTAAAGGAAAAAACAGGCCTGGCTCCATACTGCGTGTGTGAAGTTTGGAAGTGTGCGAGTCTTGGATCCCGTCTCATCCGGCTCTGAGCCCGGTCCTGAATTCCCGAGTTTCCTCGGGGAGCTCTTCACAGCCGGAGATGAGAGAGAGGACGTCTGGATCAGTATCAAAGTTCCAAGCCATTTGGACGCCGTTCCAAAAGCAGATTACTAATCAGCACTACGGATCCTAGAACGGCACAGGCCAACTCCAGATGAGGCTCAGGGTGGGCGACACAGGAAGATATTATTGGAATATATAAACAAATGTGTTTAATAAAATTATTTTAAAAAGCAAGGCTCCAAATCTCTAATTACCTAATTTGATAATAATTCAAACAATTACCTTCAATTTTGAATCAACATTTACGCATATACATTTTCATTAGGTATTAAATTAGAATTCTAAATTATTTCCTATAATAGAATTGAGAAAAACACTGCTATATATGTATTATATTGTAATAAAACTTGCCTTTCTACAGAAACATCCTTTATATCTTTAGCTAAAAGAGTTTCAGCCATAATATAACAATTGCTAAATTATTCTGTGTCCATTACAGTTTGTTCTACAAGTACAATAGGATAGTGTGTTTTTATGTCATAAGAGTTTTATGTCATATTGCTTTGCTACAGTATCGAAATACATGGCGATATATATATATCAAATCGTAGCCTCTGTATCATTCAAGCCAGTACACAGCTCAAGCAAAACTACACTAGAATAATGTTAACCTACATTGTATAAAAGTGTCTTTTGTAGACATTACAAAGCCACAGGGGTCACAAGAACTTTGAAGGAACACAAGAAGTTTGGAAGTTTCAGTGCTGTAATCTTTAATTCACACACACACACACACACACACACAATTATACACGCACACACACAAGTGTGATGAGTGTTCACGTGTTGTGCTGTACAGCAGTGTGTGAGAGGCGTTCTGAGGCTCTGTAGGTGGCAGATCGCTTCTCACCGCATTTGTCATCAAATCCTGGCAGACGCAAAACACAGTAGCCTCATATCCGCTACACAGGAACAGGCCAGATTGTGTGTGTGTGTGTGTGTCTGTGTGTGTGCATGTGTGTGTGTGTGTGTGTGTGTGTGTGTGTGGGAGAACTCATTATACACGTGACAATACAAATGTCCAAATCTGAAATCCATGCCTCCTCCAATCTCTGAACATGGAACAATGGTCTGTCTATATGTAAGGGTGGGCGATATGGTAAAACTATGACATCACAATAATTTGCGTATCTGAGGTCACTTACAGGTTTAAATGGATGAAAATCACCAGAACACAAACAGAAACATACAGTACACACACTAGTGCTTCAGCTCTGGAGCCTGACTGTGTTTCTTCAGAATTGAAACACATGGCCAACCGCTGGCTGCAAGGTCACATGTGATCAGATCTTTCTTTAAGAAAGCACCAGCACTGAAGGAATGAGGGATGGGGGCAGAATTAATAGAGAGAGAAAAGAGAAAAAAATGACAGAAAGGAAAGCCATGGTGCAGCAGGGGAGAAAATGTTTGCTTTGGCTTGCACCCACCCTCTGTTACGACGGGGGCCGGAGGAAAAAACAGAGAATTAAACCTCATTAGAGCTCAGAGACAAAAAAAGAGCAGAAATGGGGGAAATAAATCACAACAGATCCAGGCCAAACCACAAACACAAGCATCATTTCCTTTCTATTAACACAGCAGTGTGTAACACGTCTCTAGGACTTGAACCTTTCTCAGCTGCTAGACAGCCAAAACAAAGGCAAATGTAGCATAATTGAAAAGTGACATTATGCTGTGAATTCAGCTGAGAGAAATTAACAGTATACATACATGCAAAAGCAACAGGACAGCTTGTATCGATTATCAATACATGGTGTTAAATATAAATGATTTCATTAAAACATAAAATAATTTCTAAGACATGCCCCACTAATTTGACTTACTAAAGTTATTGCTTCATTAATCCACGTGGTGGCACTAATCAAATTAAGAGTGTAAACCTGCAGTGAAGAATATTGGTTGCCAAATTCTGTAAAACTAACACCAATAAATCCATAATTCATGTTATTTGCTTATTTAGGAGTATTTTAACCTCTTCAGTAACACAGACAGCGTGAAATATCGTAGAGAATTGTGACATACTGAGTATTGCCAAAACGTGATAATATTGTATTGTGAGATGCCCTGTGATTCCCACCTATTCATTTGATTAGCATCAGAATATGAAATGAAATGAATATCAAATGAATAGCTGAGCAGTTCTCCTTCTGTGCATAAAAAAGACAATTTGATTACATAAGGCATCAAAAGTAAGACAAACTTAGAATAAATGCAGTGAAAAAAAAAACATTTTATAAATCACGACAGAATGTTCTCTGCTTTTTTAAACGAATAGTCGTCTATTCAAACTCATTGCATCCATTACGTAATAATATGAGTGTAAGTACCCTATTATTAAAGGGAATAGACTCTAGAATAGAGACTTATATCTGTCCTTCATTCCCCTAAAGAGAGAGGTTACTGTGTATATATCTGTGGATTACTGAATACATTTCAAAAAAGAGATAGATAGACAGAGAGAGAGAGAGAGAGAGAGAGAGAGAGTGTTGAGATAATAACTTGTCACTGATGTCTGTTTAATAGCAGTCATGTTTCTGGGTTCAGCCTAAGTTCATAGGCTGCTTGTTATGTAGGTGAAAATAGGGAGAAAAAAGAAAGATGATGAAGGTAAAAGAGTGAAAGAGAAAGTACAGGAAGTAAGGAAGGGATGTGAAAAGACAAAAATGAAAGAAGAGAGCACATGAAAATGATGGAATTACGAAGAGCGAGAGAGAGATAAGACAAGAACAAAGACAATGAAAAAAAGAGAACTGGAGAAAGAAAAGTATGAACGGACAGATGGAAGGATGGACAAATGGTTGAAAAGATGGTCAAATTAATGGATGATGGATGGACAGATGGATGGATGGATGGATGGATGGACAAAATAATAAATGTATATATAGATTAATGGATGGACAAATGGATGTATGGATGGACAAATGGATGGATTGATGAATAAATAATTAGGAAAATTGATAGACAGGTCAATGATGGGTGGGTGGATGATTGAATGGATGAATGGGTAGAAGGATGGATGGATGGATGGATGGATGGATAAGTGTATGAACAAACAGAAGGATGACTGGATAGACAAGTTGATGAATTAATTAATAAATGAATGGGTAGACGGGTGGATGGATGGATAAATGGATGAATGTATGGACAAACATAGGGATGTCTGAATGGACAAATGCATGAATGAATGAGCAAATAAATAAATAATTGAGTGAACGAATAAATTAATAAATGGGCAAATTGACAGGTAGGTAGATGGATATGTGGATGGATAAGTGGATGTATGAATAAACAGATTGATGATTGTATAGACCTAGAGATGAATTAATGAATAATGAATGGGTAGAAGGGTGGGTGGATAGATGGATGGATGGATGGATGGATGAGTATACGGATAAACATTGGGATGTCTGTAGGGACAAATGGATGAATGAATAAATAAATGAATGGATGAATAAACAGGGTTTTAATTGAATTCATCTTGCTCTAAGCAGTGACAGCAGGTGAGTGGATAAGGATAACAGACGGAACAGAGGGAGGAATAGAGAGAGAAAGAGAGTGGTGACACTATATATTTATATAGAGAGACGCTTTACACAGTGAATAAATTATTAATGAATAAATTAGCAATGGTTATTAATATGATCGCAGATTTGAAAGTTCTGTAGAACATCGTGTGCTGTATATGTTTATATGGGTATAGGAAATTCCCGTCTGTCTGTCTGTCTCTTTATCTATTGCATTCAGTCATAAGAGCAACTGGAAGGTCAGGTGTGATGCTGGATCTATAGTTCTGGATCACAAACGTCACTCAAACTCATCCCAAAGGTACTTAATGGAGTCCATCACAACAGGGTGCATAGTTCCACTGCTCCACAGCCCAGTGCTGTGAGGATTTACACCCCTCTATCTGATTCAAAGGAACGCAGCTCTACCGCAATATCTAGCAATATAACAGCAATGTGAAATTCTGTTTAGGATTGGTTTCATGCATCTATTTGATTTAGTTGCAGTATGTCATTTATGCCTTTGCCCAAGGCAACAAACAGCTGTATTCGGGGTCAATGACCAAGGGCAAAACAGAGTTAAATGGCTTTGCTCCAGGACAAATGCTTTTATTATTTACTGGATAAATTAGCAAAGTATCAGAGTTCTTTCATTAATGAGGATTAGATTTGCTATGTGTTAAAGCCACCAAACCTGTACAAGCAATAACATGTATTATAACATTGTATTAGCACCCTAATGAACAAAAAAAAAAATTAAACCTGATAACAGAAATCCACAGACAATAATGCTAACTCTTAGATACAGACTGAAGTTTATATGGTTCAAAACCTAGTTTACACTTTTACACAATTAGCCCAGTTTTACAGACACAGACTGTTTTTTTTTTGTTGTTGTTTTTTTTGTAGATCGGTGACAGTTTGTGTACAAATTGTGTACATTAGTTCTCATGTTCTTGTGACAAAACTTAATTTTGGAGAGCTGCACAATGAGCTCAAGGTGAAAAATCATGCAATTCATGACCCTGTGTCATCAATAAGTCATGTAGCGTTAAAATAACTGATGTCTCTGTTACCTTCTAGTTCTCTCCTTTTAGCAGATATGAACTGAATATTTGGCAACCAAAATTATTTGGTTAAAAATGGCCAGGAAGCATTTCTAGTCTTTTTTTTCTTATTATTGGGGTTGAACATTAATAACACATTCTACATATAGGTACAAATTACAAGAATTCTGTAAAACATGAGGACCTAGCCACGGTAGCTAGCCTCAGCATCTCCAAAATCTCAGGAAAAAGATAGATACTATGTCTTTAATAAGGCACACGCTCTGCTACAAATAGCAGGCTAGCCCACAGTGCCTCGCTACAGAACATATCACTTTTTAAAAAGGCCTAAACTTCTGAGAGGCTGACTTTCACACGGGGCTTCATTTTTTTTCTTTTTTCAAACACAAAGCTAACTGCTGCTGAAATCAGCCAGGTTTTGGAAGGTTAAGGATCTTATTTTCTATTTTCAGCTGTGTGACTCGCTGCTTTGAAGGCAAAAGAACAAAGAAAAAATGGGAAAGAAAAAAAAAGAAGGAAAAAAGAACAGGAGTTGGAAAGGATTAAGAAAGAAAAAGAAAAAGAATCACACCTCCCTCGCTTATCCCTATCCAACAGTCCGGAGCGCCATAATTAGCTTCCCAGTACGCCTCTCTCTATTTTACACAGATTTGGTAGCCAATGCCAAGGACGTCCATATGCTCGCATTATTGTTGATATCAAACCCCGGGGATGGAGTCATAAAGAAGAATAATAAAGCACCTCGAGTCGTTAGAAGAGCCACGCAGCGCCGCTAATTAGCTATAGTTCACTGCACGTTTGTGATAGCCCAATTAGCACACGATAAGATATTGATGAGCCATATCGCTAATTACATTGTAATGCCATTATTGATGATTAGTGGGGAGGGTTTTAGATGTCTTTATGTTGGTGTCTCTTAGTATACACATACATGTATCGTACACATTTTTTTTTGTAGAACTACATATGATACAGGCCTACTGTATATGTAGAGATTGTGTACTGTAAAATAAACATTTCTCTAACTATTGTATAGTTAGATTAAAAAACAGATAAATGTACATATATGTACATCTTTCCCGCACTAATGTGAACTACAGAACTACTAAGTCCACAAGAGGGCGCTAATAGCACTAAATAGCTTTTTAGTGGTGCTTCACCCTCAGTGATACTGTGTCAATATTATAAAACTACATAAAACAGTGTCTAAATCATTTTGATGTTCCACCAAGTTATGATAACAGGGATACAATTAAAGGCATTAGTTAAAATGCTAATCCTGCTATGTTGCCACACACTGATTCTTTATTTAATGTTCATACAGCTGATTTAGTGTTACACTAAAGCTTAGCTTAGCTTTGACAAAATGTCTCACAGCTGTCCTCTGTGCTATTTAGGACACCAAAAGTGTCTATTCTTTGTTATGATTAATCAATTAATCTAATTATTACAGACCAACTATTTGAATATTTGCAGGCTTTTTGCTATTTTTGATTTTTGTACAGCTATTTTAGTGTCTTAACGGCTTACAAACCCATTCTCTGTGCTATCCTTTCATATTCTATTCGACTTTTTAAAACGTTTTTATTAGTTGCAACACTTAACTTTATGTCATTCACTTTAGGATGTATGTACAGCTGATTTATTGTCCTTTAAGATCATAACTCAGTGCGCCAATGCTGCCCTTTTACACTTCTTTTGCTATCTTTAACAGAAAGGATACTGAGTTTTTTCATGGTTAATCGATGAATTGATTAATGAAATCATAATGCGCTAACTAATCTAACTGTAGCCCTGTGCTTGATTTATTTAATGTTCATACAACTTTTTTTTCGGGTGTTAAAGTTTATAATAATATAGATCCCAGTGCTTTCCTTTCATGTCTAATAAACTTCTGCTTTGCTTTTCACAATTAATCGATAGTTGACTAATTGAATCTTAATTGACCAACAAACTGATAATAAAGTTTACTTTTAATAACAAACTGCTGGAAGATTCTAATCAAAAACTTTTCCGTTTCTGATTGGCTGCTTCAGGAGTGCTAAGAAGACAGACATGCCTATGAAATAATGTCAAAATCCAGTAGATGCAGAGCACACACTAGCACACACTTTCACAACCACAAACACACACCCTAACACTCAGCAGTCACACATACACTACGCTTATAAACACAGTTATCATGTATGTTTCAGCGCTATGCTTGTTCCTAATTCTGCCTTTTGTAGGCTGGCTCTAAAAACCCTGTACTTTTCTCTTCTCTCTGCAAAGCCCCCCTTACTTCTCTAGTGGGAAAGAAATAAAGGTTAGAGAAATGACATTTCTTGTCTGGAACATGGTGGAAGAGAGGGAAGTGCTTAGAGCACCAGATCTCTCTCTTTCTCCCACCCCCCACTGTCTTTCTTCTCTCTACTCCCCTTCTCTAAATGTATCCCCTTCTCTTTCTCTACTTCCCTTACTTCTGCCTCCTCTCTCTCTCTCTCTCTCTCTCTCTCTCTCTCTCTGACAGAAACATCACAGTCTCTCTCTAAACTGTGTCAGCTTTACCTGTGAGTTTACTGGAGCGTCTGACAGCAGTATGGTCCTGAAAGTGTAGCCAAACAACTCCAACAACTACTTTCGACACACACACAGAGACACACGCAAATACGTATATATATAAATATAACTATAGAGATGCTGCAACCAGAAGGAGAAGTTTACTATATATGAAGGCGGGATATAAGAAGAGGAGGGTGAAAAAAAAAAAGAAATAAGAAAAACAAACACAGAGGGGGATGAGAGGAACTCTCAAAAGATAGCCAGCACGCACCATCTGTTAAACAGAGACGGAGAAAAGAACAGAAGAGTAAATACACCTAAAATCTGCCAACATCTACCTGATGTCCTTCAAACAATGAAACTTCAGCTGTTTATTATCTGTCCAAAATGTTTAATTAGAGAACTTACAGGGTCAGGAGAAGTGGTTACTGAATACTTTTTGGGGAGCCCACATGTATAATTCTCATTTCACTGCAGAACATAGATCCATCCAGCCATCTTTTCATCAATCTATCCTCTTATCTGCTTCATTTGTGGTTTTAAGGCCTACGCAGTATCACTGAGTGTAAGGCAAGAATGCCACACTGGACAAGCCATAAGTCCATCACAGGTTACCACATACACCAATTACCAAGGTAAATTGGCATTACCAGTTCATCTTCTCTATTTGAGGAGCAACTGAGAGAAAAGAATATATATAGAAACCTAGGTAGACTTTGAAAGAACTCACAAAGCTCTCTGAAATTAGGAATAAACCCCCAAAACCCCAAAAAACAATGAATTCATTGATGAGTGATAAGAGTGATAAATCAGTATCACTATTACAATATTGATCATTTTACTTAAATTCCAATTAAAGAACTTTGTTTTTTAACAAGTTTTTTGAGCTGTTCACAGTTGTTTCAGTGTTCGTGTTCTCCATCTTGTTGCTTCCATGTTGTAGACTGGACAGGGTGGAATCATGTGAGTACACATGTGGTTATATGTTTTAGACACATAGTGAGGAAGATATACAGAATAAAAATAAATATATACATAAATAAATATATAATTGGTTATTTTTTATGAAATGTCCAGACCTACCACAGATGGTGATCCACTGGTTCATCAATAAAGTGCGAATGTAAATTAATTTTACTTAACATAACAATTTAAGGCTCATATCTCTATTACATACATGGTTCTTTATAAAACAAACAAAAACCAAAAATAACCCTTCTCATAAAAAAAGGCAAAAAATACAATTATGAAATTGAATTCTAGAATAAGTCTATACTGGTTTTTCATAGTGTATGTTATAGCTTAGTGTAAAACTAACCTACTACAGGATGCAAGATATCAAAACCATTCCAACTCACATCCGTCCTGATCTAAGATAGTGTGCCAGTACACAGCTTGTGAAAAATTTTACAGTGAACATCCAAACAAATGTATTGGTTTAACCTTTTTGAGCCAATCATAAAATCATCGTACATAATTTTTTTCTCAAAAGTAATGAAGAACAGAAGTGATGTCACAATGGGCAGCCTAAGCAACCACCAAGCGACACCTACACCACAACAGCACCTTACTATCCAACACCTATATCACAATTATACTGCTGAGCTGAAAACGAACTTGAAGCTTTTTGCATTCCTTTGTCACAATTTATGATCCCAATGTAGCTTAAAATCTATCAAACTGACAACAGTAACCCTGGACTCTAAGTGTTGACTTTGGTAAATCATTCTAAAAACTAAAGCATCTTTATTATCTGTGGAATTTTATCCTTTACATACAGCTCTTCTTACCAACAGCCATGAAATGAGTTTATTTCATGCTAGCTATTTGTAACCCATCTGTACAATGTTCCCACTTCTCTTCGGTTTATTTCCACCCCTCTGTTCCATTACGATCCAAACGCACCGTACAGAACCTACTTTAGGACTTTTCTTCTGCAAGTTTGCCTGCGCTTGTCGGCCTTCAAAGAATTGGGGGCATCGGAAATTCCCATGGTTGCAAATGTGAACCCTCGGGATGTTAAGATGCTTTTGCTGCATCTAAAATGTATGAGTAGGAAAAGATAACAAAGCAAAGCACTTCCACTCAACAATGCAGGAAAAAAAAGAGAAGCAGGCGTGTGCGCGTGCACACACACACACAAACATACACACACACACACACACACACACACACACACACACACACACACACACACACACAAACACACACACCTGCAGTTGTTATGGCTGAAGCTGCTGGAGTGTTTTATTGACACATCAATAGAAGCGCGAGCTGTTAGAGACAGCAGCTGAGCCAGACATGCAGAAAAGAGAGAACGACTAGAGAGAGAGAGAGAGAGAGAGAGATAGAGAGAGAGAGAGAGAGAGAGAGAGAGAGAGAGAGAGAGAGAGAGAGCGAGATGGCTAGGGAACGAGGAAGGTTTAGTTATGCATTTACTAAAGTTATACAATTTTACAATTATACAATTATAAATGTGTAAAGGTTCTTTACACACATGCTGACATGCGCAATATGTCTTTGGACATAGGACGTGTCTCATGTCCCATGGAGGCTAAAGAAGGCTGTACTGAACTGTGGGATATGTGTGTGTGGGCCTCCTATAATATTTTCTCAGTACACACATGACAGTCTGGATGGAGGAATGCTTTTAAATATCCACACAATTACAGCAGTAGCATGTCCTATCTATCTGGCTGCCACTATCAGACCTCCCACAAACTCTGCTAACTCATTTTGCCTTGTCATGAGCATGCTGACCTCACTCACAAGATAACACCTTCTAATCCAATTACTTTTGGTGTGTCTGTGTATGTATTGGATGCATGGTAAAATGTGTTATTTTGCGGCATAACATAAAGAAACCTTTAAACAGCTTTATTTTTTTAAAAAGAACACCATTACGCACTTACTCGATTACGTACTACGAGTGTTTACCACACTAAACCAGCTTAATGAACATCAATTAAAGTACCACAGTGTGGCAGAACAGTGTTTTTTTGTGAAATTAGAGCTGCTCTAGTGAAGGCACAATATCCAAACATTCAGGACCACAATACCATGTGTTTTATACCTTATAATTGAATATTGTCACAGACAAATATTTCTGTCTCGATCTCTTTCTATCCCCCTCTCTCTCTGTCTTTCATTCTCACTTCCATTGTAATGAAGCTGACAGGTAATGCAGGTATTATATTAATCTGAGCTTATTTCAAATGTCAGACAAACGCAACAATGAAATGTAAATGAGTAAAAAGACTCTGGAGCATAAATGTCAAAAGCAATGGATACCATCACAAATACAAAATGTATATTACTTAATTTGCTCTTGCAAATACCCTGAATGGGTCAACAGCAAGATAATATGTTAGGCAAGCTGTCACATTGTCAATACATCACTCCAATTACTTGAGCAAGGGATAAAACATTTCATAAACATATGAAATGATAAAGGGCCTTAAACAGAGCCTTGTGGGATGCCTTAAGAAACCAGTTGAAAAGTTGAGATTAAACTCAGATAAAGAGCAGCCACTAGCACTTAAATAAACCAGTCCAACACTGAGCAAGAGAGGCCAACCAACTGTATCAAAGGCAGAACTGGAATGTTGTAGAATCGCTATAGACAGTTTTTTTTTTTTTTTTTATTAATGTAGGTTGAAGTGCTGTTTTAAGGTCGACGCAAAGACACTACACCCTAAACACTGTGAACTGAACCAGACTGAGGGCCCTATCTTACACCCAGTGCAATGCATGTTGTGCTGCTCATTGCTACCTTACACCCCGAAACCGTCTATTTTTGTGTATTATTAAAATAAGTACACCCTTTTAAAAAAAATAAACTTTTACCTATTATTAGATATATTATGACTGTTTTGTGTACTTTGCACTGCATGTTAAAAGTTGTCATATGAGACAACAGAACCGTGAAAATATCGGTGACATTTATTCTTATGTAAAAACAAAAATACACCTTAAACACAATGAGAAATATCGGAGTTCACGTCCACAGACTGTGCAATTAGTCAACAACAGAATCACATTCTTGTTTTAACCACTGCAACACAAGATAAGTTATTCTTAAACAAAGAGAATACAAGTATTCCGTTATCACAGCAGCTGTAATTATAAAATGATGCAGGCTAAAGAGAACATCTCAAAACCTTTTGCAGTGAAATGATTATTTTACTGCACTATTTCTCAACATAAAACAATGTATCCTGCATCTGCAGGGACTGTGCGTTTGATATTGTCTTACAGACCAGACTGAGAAAGACAAGAAAGAGAAGGATGGGTTAAAGAGAGAGTACAGATTGGAGAGTAGAGTGGATATCACCAACATTAGCATAAACGACTGCATTACACCTTTTCATTCACTCCTCCCTTATTGAACCTTGTAATAATATTATTCAAACACAGGATTAATCTGTTAATAACCACTCGACCTTGATTCTAACTCGCAAATACAAAACACCAGAGTCACAGCTAAATATAATACCCACAAGTTAAGCAGAGTTCAACTGCCTGAAGATATTTTTTTGTATGTAATTTGTGTTGCTAGCTGATAAAAAAACACATAAATCTCAATCAAAAATAGTAGAAACCTAAGCTCCAATTTTCCTTTTTAATCCTACCTTGGGATCTTAACTCTACCTTGGTTTGATTCAGCAGTATATGAAGTCCAGACGTATATAATACCCTAGTTGTGTAGTTTAGTGTGCGATGGACAATTTGGTCATTTTTTAGTTTTTCTGTATTTTGCACCTCTTATCAGACTTTTGCCTGTATAGAGACTGCATTTTATCTGCAGTAAAATAAATTATTTTCATTCTGGAGAGTTTAAGGTCTTTGGAGACACCAATAGGACACATAGAGAATCTGGCTGTTCATGTTCTACTCTAATAAATAATTTCAGATCAGTGAAATAAATCAACCCCAAATTCTGCATGGTGAAAATATACATAAAACTAGAAAACTTAAATAAAAGTGTTGGAGTATATGACATGGTTCATAGTCATTAAAATTCTGATTTTATTTTTATTTTTTTCCGTTTTCTAATTACAGTTAGGATTTTCAAATATCCTCAAGATTTGGGTGCAGAATATTAGGCACACAATGCGTCAAAAATACTGGCCTGTTAAGGGATTAAGCCTAAGATTAAGTCTTGGACAACATGGCATTTTTATTTAAGATTTCCCATTAAAAGGAAAATATTGTCAACAACTAGGCTAAATTCCTGTCCCTAAATGTTTTGTCCTAATCAATGTCAAAACTGAAAACGGAGCATGGTTGATGAGGATGTACTGAGGGAGTTTTATTTACTCATAATATTAAAAGTAAACTTAAAAGTAAGATTATAAACAGGTGGAGCTAAGTCCTCTGGGTCCGATCACAGCAGATCCACCGCATCCGGCACAACAATTCATGCAGAATTACATGATGCCATGTGGACCTGCTGCATTTTTAGCTCAGACTTTACTGGAGTGTGATTAGATTGGTTACACTCCCACCATCCACACAATTCGCATTCAAAAGCATTTGACTGACAGCGCTGTAGTCAAGGCTTTGTTGAAAGCCTCTGGGGGATATCCGTCTGCCAGATATCTCCACTAATTAGCAGAGCTATTAACAAAAAGAGTCCGACTCAGCAGGGAGAAGACGTAATGTACTGGCAGAACTGAGCGACGGAGATCCAGGCTTTCTGATCTGGATTTCTGAGGCGTTACATTTGGACTGAGGCACTTTACTCAAGCTAAATAGTTATGGTTATACTTCTCCATTCTCTCATAGTTCTTCATGCTGCACACTATAAAATCCATCTGCCTACTGTGTGGTACATTTGGGTTCAGCTATTTAATCTAGTGAAACCTAGCTAAAGCCTTGGGTACATAACACTACATAACGTTTGAGGTTGTAGCAGATCATAAACAGACAGGAAATCACCCACAAAATGGCATTAGTGTATCAAACATTATACTACTTTAACCTGCTGCTGAACTGATCTGAACATGCCCAGAAAAATGCATACATAAACTACAACAGCATACTGTTATCTTCAAAAGAACAAAAGAACCGTAAAACACCTTTAAGTATCGTAATTCTAGAGAACGCACTTTCAAAGCTCCATAGCTTAATGTTGGGGGGCTTTATATCCCTTTAGTCCCTGTCTGGCAAAGAGGCAAGAGCCAATTGTCTCATGTTGATCTGCTCCATAGAGCCCTATTCTATTGGCAATACTTCTCTACATGGTGTAGACAAGCTGTGTGTGTGTGTGCATTTCTGTGTCAGAAATGGTGCTAATTAAAAGCTGAATACATTTATTTCGATACAGTCAAACTGGATGTGGATATGCTTTCTAGCAATCAAGTGGGTTTTCCAGTCTTAGACGGCTCCAGAATGGCAACCTGAAAATTACACTACAAGTGATGGTAAAGCTGGTGAGGGCTAAGGGTGACTTATAGCCTAGCATGAATACTTGCATTGTTTTGGAGCCTGAACTTTTGAGCTCCCGTTCCCTAGAAACAAGCCATGGTCACAAAGCCTGGTTTGTTTCTCAATACCAAGAATGTGAAAAATTGACTTACGTTCTTGGGAAAAACACCCTTGACAAGTTACCTTGCAAGAATGAACCGACAAGAACACAAGAATGGAGGACGGCTTGAGATGCTTTGTACTTGCTAGATAAAAAAACACTAAAATATAACAATATATTTCACCTTTTAAGATTCCACAGAAGGGTGTATACGCTTCACAACCTCATAACAGTTAAAGGACAGTTAGGATTCTTTGATCTGTAAGATAGTAAGAAATCATGCTAATTTAAAGCACTAGCAACTCAGTATCAGTATGTTCTTTGAACCGTGTGGTACTTTGTAGTACTACATGTTAAACTGTATAGGTTGTGCTCACAGAACCTTAACACTTCCACCCCCCTAGTTCCCCTTGGTTCTACACCTCGGGTTGCCAGGTATAAAACACAACAGCGTTCAAACAGTGTGCTGCAGCCATGGAAACCGGCGAACTGGCCATTTTGATCTTGAATAATTATTCAATAAGCCTATTTAACATTTGCTAATCATAGCTTGGTAATTTATCCCAACCAGTAATGCAGTAGGGATGGGTATTTAAAGTAATTTCTGGATTACTGGAGTACTGCATATGGCTGCGTTATCAAGGCAGCTAGTATTTTATTTTTATCTTATTAGCTAGCTAAAGTGATCTGGACTTTACTGGTTAATGTCGTCATGCTACAACATGCTAACATGAAGTTATATAACTAATTATATCATTTTAATACTTAAAACAAAACTTTTAATACATTCACGTATTTGATTTGATAGAAGTAACTTCAGCAACAACACCAAAAACTTTATAAAAACAAGAAAAAGCAGTTAAAATGCAATGTAAGACTTCTTATCGTGTTAGTGAGGCTGAGGGTTCATCCTGAGGCAGCTGGGCTGCTGGTTCAGCTGTTTTGGACCTTGGACAGCAAACAACATACTTTAACATGGAAGCACACACACACACACACACACACACACAAACATACAACACTATCCATAACACAGTAGTGCAAAGCTGAGACTTCACAAACATCAAAAACTGCAAAACCCAAACCCGCATGATGACCCCACATAGGATGACAGACCAAAACAACCCACACAACACCATCCACTGCAATATGAGCACAGGACTTTATGCTTTATGGCTTATTCTGCTCAGGGTAATATTTCATACACATCAGCGCTACTGTAGCAGGCTGTGTGTGTGCATGTGCCTTTCTGCAGTTTTAGCCTAAACATCTGTGTACAGTATTACTGTACTTCTTCACAGCCCTTTACTGGAAGCTTCCTGAACTCTTCCTCTCGCTCTTCTTTTGTTTCTCTCTCTCTCTCTCTCTCTCTCTGTTCGCTATTTTTCATCACTTCCTTATCTCCACTGCATCTATACTTTCTCACTTTCAGCTTATTTTTTCGTATATATTTTTTTAAACACTCTCTGTCAATGTCTCTCGTTTTCTTTCCCTGTCTCTTTTTTCCAGCCTGTCTTCCTCCTGCCTTCTAGTGCTTCAGATTTTTTCAGTATTTTATATATTCTATGTATTCTACTTATTCTTTGTCTCTCTCATTTTTTTCCCCTTCTTTTATGCTCTTTCTTTTTTTATATGTATTATTTTGTCATTCTTTGGGTTATATTCTCTCTCTCTCTCTCTCTCTCTCTCTCTCTCTCTGTTTTCATTCATCTCCTTTTCTCTATAGTTGTTTAATTGTCTTCGTTATTCTTTTTTTTAATTTTTGCTTTGTCCTTAAATTTCTTCTTTTTTGTTTATTTAGCTATTTTATACATCTTTATAAGTTAATTTTTTTCTTGTCTTATTTAGATTTTTGCTACACTTTCTCTCATTCTGTTTCTTTTTTTATTTTACTCTTTCTTGTTTTCTCAATTTTCTTTCTTTTCTGATTCTTTTCCTTCTGTGTTCTATATCTTGCTGTATGTTAGTTTTTTCTCACCCTCTCTCTCTCCTTTTTTGGGCATTTTTATCGCTAATTGCTCAGTTCCTCTCTTCGTGTCATTTCTTTCTGTCTCTTTTATTTTCTTTCTCTATATATTTTTTGCTGTTTCACATTCAGCCTTTTTCACTTTTACTCTCTCTCTCTCTCTCTCTCTTTTTTTCCTTGTGCAGCAGGGACAGAAAGTGCTGTGTTTTGCACTCCTTCTCCAGCTCCTTCCCTAATTGCGTGTCTACATATTGGCCGCCACTGGGCATTCTGATGGCCCGGGTGCAAGACTACAGCCTCAAACTGTGAAGATCAGCAGGATCTAATTCTGCTCAGGAAACAGTAAACACACACACACATACACACACGCATATACACCATCACTTAACCTTCAGCGTTAAAGCCAAGAAAAAGATGCACACGCCTACCAAAATCTCCAGAAGCTTCATAAACACAAAGCAAAATCAACTGCAGAATCAGTTTTTACTCCAGAAACCACCTCGGTGACCTTCCAGCAATGAGAGTAAGAGCTAACACAGCACTGAAGTGCATTAAAACACACACAGATCCTCCAAGAATCACTCAATTTACAAACCTGCCTTCATGTTTCACATTAGAGTTTGGAAATATTTCATATTCTGTGAGTATTTTAGACTTGCATTTTGATAAGGGTGGATTTAAAAAAATATTTTTGTATTTTACTTCTAATTCAGTACTTGTACTAGTACTGTACTACATACTGTAGTGTATTAGTATATTAGTATAGTATATTACCTCTGTTCTGACAGGCTGCTCTGTATTGTGCCTCACTGAAAAAGTGCCTGTACTTTGGCTGAATTGTGACAAAAACAATACATTTTTGTAGCAAAATTTCCTCATATGAACCATATCTTTTAGGAGCTGAAGTCTAGACAAACAGCTTAACTAAATTCACTAAGGTAAGATTGATGGTGATCAAATATCTTAATCATATTCTCGTTTGAAAATGCATCTTAATGCATCAGTCTATTTTAATACCAGCTGTAATATACGATTTAAAAGCCTTTTACTTCCCCTTAATCCTAATCTGAGACTGTGCAGATCTGTCGTCAAAGCTAAATACTGTATTTACAATGTAAACACTCATAAAAAGAAAGAAAACACATTAAATGAGAAGAAGTGTGTCCATAATTTTGACTGGTACTGTACTTATATCTATACTACATCTTTATGTATAAAATTAGTATTAGTAAGTAGTACATAATTGACAGAAATCAATACTTTTAATTTGTTAAGTTACTTAAATACAGTAATAAAGCTGAATAAATACAGTATATCACTTCAGTATTAAAATGTCAGACTCCAGGACCCAGAGATGCTCAGGGCATCCAGAGAGACTCCAGACTGCCTTCAAAGTGGCTTTTAAGTCCAATAGCCACATGACGCCAATTAGTCAGCTGTGAAGCCCCCCGAACAGGGAGTCAACTACATACATCGCAATAACAGCCAATAAAGTACATCTTCCTGCCTGCCCTCTCTGCTCCCTGCCCTGCATCCCTCAACCGGGGGGACTTTCTGAGCCATCTGATTGGTGGAAAAGCCCCTGTTTCTATTGTATCGTGAGTTGATTTTATAAGTCTGTTTTTTTTTTCTCTGTTTGTTTGTGAGTGGAATGAAATGGAGAGCAATCTGAGATTCTATACTTGCAGAAAAACACAGCTTTGATGTTATTTTGGTGACAAAAAATGCTAGCTGTTTTTTTACTTTACATATGACCCTGAAATCTTTGTAAACAAGTTAGAAACAGACAAATAGATTAATAGATTTTGAAAGTGACTTCGGCTTTTTACATCTGCAAACATTTAATGATGAATAAATCAAAATAAAATTTAGAACATATAGTATATGGCCTTTTTCACACATAAATTTTCTTGGATGTTAAACTTAATTTGGATCAGTTGTACCAGACATTTCCCAGACTTTTTATCTTGTCCGATCCCTCTTCCAAAGTCAAGGTAATAATCTACGTAAGCTCTTCTAAAGTGGGGAATACTCTGGAAAATTCACAGTGGGTGTGTTGTTATAGCTTCTTATCATAAACGATTTAAAATGAAGTGTTCTGCATGTTCTTTGCCCCTTGCTTTAATCAGGCAGAACATTTCCTGTGATAAACACATATCTGTCATAGGAAAAAAAAATATATAAAATAATAATAATTATACGGAATTTGTATGTGAAAAAGGCATGTATAAAATCAATGATTGCTATCAGGCAAAACCCTGACTTTTTTCCAGTTTTTTTTAAATCCATGATAAATGGACCATAAGACATGCAGCATAACAACATTTTACATAGATTTCTATTAAAAGTTATGTTGTTTTTTTTCTTTGTCAATTGAAGTTGCCACTGTAGTTGCCTAGGTAACATCGCTTATGCTATATGTACTGTTGTTTATAAGTCAAGGAAAAGGTTAAGCCTCTCATAATAATTACATCATCAACTTACTATAAATTACCATGGCATCAATAATTTTTGCAGACCTCATTTCTATTGTATTTATTTGCATGTACTTTATTATCATGAGATTCATGACAGGCTCAGAAATGGTTTAAAGCTTCAATCAGTAGCCAGCAATCAGAATGTGTCATTGGTCAGAAGTTACTGTCATGTCGGTTAAAATAACACATGTTTGGCTTCAGACTCCATAAGGATAATTTCAGTTTTACCAGCAGCTCACTTAATTTACTTCAATGAAGAACTAAATGAGTACACTAGTTATTATATGGGAACTGGAAATACTGGCCTTCCTTTAAGAAACGTCTCTACACTGTACTGGTTTACAACATGCTGTATGTAGAAACTAGAGAGAATAACATGAGCACGCCTGAGGACAGCATGTACTGTCTTTTTTTCCCTTCTGCTGTATTCCAGGAGAATTCTGAACACACACACACACACAGTTACCTTTTTCTAAATGTGGCTTCCGCCTGCACACTTGGCCAGTCTGAACGTTTCTTCTTCTTCTTGTGAGAGAAAGCAAACCAGCCAACATGGAAACTCTATTTTTGGGGAAAGACTATAAATCATGCCCAGAATCTATTGAAGAATGGGCACAATAAATAAACATTAAAAAAACACTTAAAAACGGCTTCATAGAGACTGGAAACTGTCTCTTTATCAATAATGTGTGTGTGTGTGTGTGTTTGTGTGCTACAGAATCTGTGGCATTTATCATGTAATTTTACTTAAAGACTTATGATGTACAATGAAAAATGTTCAAGAAGAGAGTGGCATGCACATCTCTAACCAAGTGTGTGTGTGTGTGTGTGTTAAGAAAAAAAGCTGACTGTGGCATCGCCGGGCCCTCCATCCATCATTATCTGATGTTTCTGGGCAGACACACAGATTAATACTCCAGATAGCAGATCCAAGGGGATGAGCAGCGGAGAAATATGGCTCTGGATGACTCCTAGCACATCTGAATCAAGAGTCAAGACTTCAGAATGCTGCACAAAACTGCACTGAGATCTAATCTAGTCTAGCTTAACCTCTTACACTGTAATCAAGTAACACGCTTAACCCATTTAGGTTTAACAGCTCCATTCAGTACGACACACTCCACTCAGTACAATATACACCACTTAGTCTATAGGGATGAAATGGTATGGGATAGTTGTTGCGTAAGTGCATATTTAATCGAGGACATGAGAATTACAGTTTTGAGCCTATATTTTTACAGTTTTGAGCCTATATTTTTTTACATTTAGGCTATATTAGAGAATATATTTAAAGTAAAAAAATACCAAATGTATTCACTGACACAACTAAAGTAATGAAAGGGATGAATAGATGAGATTAAGCAATCTCCAGTCACATTTTTTACTAGAGATACATGAAAACAGATACTGATATCAGGTATTTGCCTGATACCATGCTCATTTAGTCATACTCATAATCGCAAAAAAAGCTCTAATAGCAATACCCGATTTCAACATCCAATACTGTGTGCCTTGAATTATTTCACAGTTACTGATGGCAACCCAAGCAGGTCATGAGAAGTTAGCAGCTCAGCAGCTCAGAAACTAGTGCTTGTTCTTACAGCCTACAACATAATAGTGAGGGGGTAATCACTTTACCCCAATGTTAATTATAGAAACTGGGGGACACACCCAGTATGCAAATGAGTGGTGCCAGAATCCAATGAAAAGGAAGCATTCAATGGCAACAGGCTTAACTCAGAAAATATCCAATTTTACATAAATTTGTTTAAGTTCAAAATAATTGTGGGTTTACAGTGTAAAAAAATCTTGGGACATACATTTACAGCTTGTTTTTAAACGCTATCAAAAGCATTGCCAAAATAACAGGACTCTTCACATGAGTCCAAATCGCTATGCTCAAAGCCATCTAGTAAACATAGGGGTGTAAATCCTGTAGCTCTGAGCCGTGGAGCAGTGGAACTAAACCAATACCTCTAGGATACAGTTTGAGTGTCATTTTTATCTGTAAATAATAATCCATTATCAGTACCTGACCTCACTAAGGCTTGCATGCCAAAGTCTATTTAATCCACACAGCAACAGTTCTGAAACCTAGTGTAAGAACATTGCAGAACAGCACATTTTTCCCAAATACCTGTCATTTAAAAAACGCTTGGGTTTCTGAATCTGTTTTGTATCCTTCTTCTTTTACTCAGCCACCACCTAGACAACGCTTCAGTATGTAAAAGAGCTTGTCTTTGTCCACTGCTTAGTCAGTCCGATCTGCATAAATTAGCCTACTGTAGACACAGTACCCGCAGACAGGACCAATCATTTCCTGCAATCTGGGGTGCAAGATTGACTAGATACTTAATTAGACAAAGTCCAGAATAAATCCTGACAATAGAGCAACTGACAGAGTTCATGATTACAAAAAATATCCAATCAGCTCATTCTAACTGTGAAGAAATTAGTACAGCTCCCATACAAAAAATATGACTGAATATTAGGCATCCAATCATTTTGAGTTAACTTAATAGGAATAGAGCTCTTAGTAAACACAACGTGACAATTGAAAAATTAAATGCCACTGTTCTTTTTTTCACGTAATTAAACCTAAAAATGTGCAAAAACAGAAAATCTGATCATTGTTAACCCTTTCAGACCTTAAAAAAATGTTATCATGAAACTAGCTCTCATAAGGACCGCCCCATACCTCTGTAACACAGGAGAGTTCATCATAGTTTAACAATTTAAAGTTGAATACACGATTCCTTATCTGTTAATTTATAGAAATATGAAAGTGTGTTCAAACTTTTGACTAGTACTGTATGACATGTTTCTTTTCATTTAGCTTTCCTTTCGTTTCTGAAATAAAAGGGTGTGTATTAATGTATTTTTTTTGGGGGGGTGAACTATAAGTTATCAGATTATTCATGGTAAGCATATTGTCTGCTCGTGCTGAGGTTGCTGTGTGAGCTCATTGTTTGGGCTTAGACTCTTGTTTTTTTTTCAGCTGAGAAAAGCAGAATATTTTGCCTCTTTAGATTACAGTGCAGTATCGCTTTTAACCCCCGACACAGACGACGACAGCCACTGCAGGCCTGGAATAATAATTATCTTTAGCTCTCACTAACTTATTACAGACTCTAGTCAATCTCTTTATCCCTCTCAGTAAAATCCCATCTCAGTGAAGCCTCTCCAGTTTCCTGGACAGACATCGACAACAAAAAAGGGGCTAACTACTACATATGCACAAGAAAAATACAAGACAATGTATAATCCCTCATGGTGTGGGTGTGATATGTGTTACAGTTTAGTAGGAGTGTAACAAAGCATCTTTATGTACTGCAGTGTGATAGAAAAATGGTCGCAAATTCCACTACTGCAGGCCAAAGAACCAGTGGGCGTAAGCAAAGGGTGAAGTATATGTCAGTCATTTGTGACTGAGGCCAATTACACAAGCATTTTTTCCCAGCATGTGGGGGTGGTGGGGTCGGTCTCTGCACAAGTTCAGCTCTCCAGTCTCCAGGTTTTATTTGAGAAATAAATCAGTTTAGAACAGTACAGTGAGCATTTTACACAATATGCATTTTTCATTGTTTACACACTTAAGAAATAAAAAGAGAAAAAAATTATATTTTAGTTCCAAATATTGTGAGAAAATTGAATTGTGAATCGAATCGAATAGTGAGCATAGTGCATGATTACACACCTACAGTTAAGTTTAAAAACTGTGTCTAAAGTCCTGTAGAAAGCCATATAACCAGGTTAAAAGAGACACACTCATCACAGCGTGGAAAGAGAGAGAGACACAGAGAGACACACAGAGAGAGAGAGCACTCTGTCAACTGTCAGTTCCCATACGAGTGCCGGAGAAAAGCTGGGCCCAGCGCAGTCTAAGCAGAGCCAGTAACAGCAGAATGATCTATTAGAGATGGACCACATTGATCCACGGTGACGAATAACCGCTGTCTGCAAGAGAATGTTAAATTAATTTGAGCGATTCTTCTCCAGGTTCAAGAGGAGCGAGCGAGTGGAGGGTTTCTGTTTCACCAGAGGTCAAAGTAGATGGAGATCAGAATAAAAACAAGATAATAAAGAGTAACAGCATAATAAAAAAAACATGACAATACACATACTAAACCACTGCACTTTGATAAACAGCAGAAAAACAGCGTGATTCTACAAAACTCAATACAGCTCATAAAAACAATGAGTTTCCATAAATTATCCTAAATAATCTGAATTGCTTATAAATGATGTGATCCAATGTCAATGTTTGATAGATTACTGTATATGTTATACTAGCTCTGTAGCATGTAGTTTATCTAATCCTCTATCATTTTTATAGGCAGTATAGGATCTATTTTATGATTTAAATATATTTTTATCTTTTGGGACATAGGTGAATAACCATAAATGCTGTATGCAAATTAACATTATTTAAGTAATTAATACTAAGCATATTGATTATATGACAATATTGCAGTAGATGTAATTGTCCAAAATATATAAGGTCTGACACCAGTTCACTCCACTGTTATTTAGGAATGATTTACATAATGTAAATGTATTACAGTTGCGAATAGCAATAGAATATACTGTCAAGCCAAATACATTGGCTTTATTTTTGATCTTTTTAATTTTGGACATATTGTGAACCTTTACATTGGATGAATGGACCAATAGAAACGCTCCAAAGTGACTTCCCTTTGAGATGTCCTATAAAGTTATGATTTTAGAAAATGATGTCACAGGACAGCGATGATATATATGTACACCAACCAGTCATAACAAAATTAACCAGACATAACTGCTTACATTTTTGCACCAGGAGTGGCATAAAGTTATCCAAAAGCAGAGTGTGAGACTGGTGGAGGAGAACATGCTAAGATGTGAAAACTGTGATTAAAATCCAAGGTTATTCCACCAAATAGTGATTCCCTGAACTTTAAAAACTTCATGAATATTAGTCAGGGGATAGAAGACATTAATTATAACAATGTTGTAACTATTTCTTAACCATTTAACAATGTGTATTACTCTCGTAATCACTGTTATCTGTGACCCTTATTGTAAAGTGTTACCAATATACCAATATACCAATGTCTTTTTTTTTATTTTATCTCTAATCATTGGGCAAAGATTTGAACTGGTAAGCAACTACTGGAGCAGGAGGAACACAATAGTGTGAGAAAATTGTGAATCTGTGTTTTGTATGTTGTATCACAATTCTATTAAGAATGGACCAATAGAAATGCTCAAAGAGACTTCCCATTGTGTTATGTTTTGTCTTATGAAGATGTCCTATGATTGTACTGATTAACAATCTTAATCAGTACAATTTTGTAATGTTTAATAATGTCTAGACTTGCCAATTCATAATTAGTGGAGATATTACTTAACCATGTTTATTACTGTTGTACCTATCTGTATATATATATATATATATATATATATATATATATATATATATATATATATCACTTTTTTATATATATCACTTTTTTATATATATCACTTTTTTATCTCTAATTATTGGGCAGATATTTAAAATACTAAGCAACTACTGGAGTAGGAGGTGCAGAGCAGGGTGAGAAATCTTCAGAAGTGTGGGAGAGGAACTGTGGGGAGAAAATCCTCTGGAGTTCTGGGTGGAGTTTTAAAGACCAGAATGATCCACACAGGTTTGCGCTGCTAGCTAGGATAAGATCCGGAGTTGCCAGTAGAGAAAGTGAGGGAGAGAGAGAAAGAAAGGGAGAGGTAGAGAGAGAGAGCGCTGGCGGCAGGAAGCCTGTCAGTAAGACATTGTGCTGCCAATTAGCATCAATCCAGAAAGGAAAATAAAAGTGGTGTGTGAGTGTGTGCTGCTGCCGGTTTTACAGCTCCTACACACTACTTTACAGCCAGCAACGCCTTTTTTCTATTCTGGGCTTCCACGCGTCATATGCAGCACAGCACTTCCACAATGCGAGGTGTGTGAAACTGGCTGATAAAACCCAAAACCACACTTGACCCACAAAGAAGCTGTCTGCTTCTAAAAGTACCAGCACCTCTGTGACGGATGCGGCACAATCCTGAGCTAACAGAGTGGGTGACTAAAGCCGCGGTCAGAGGGAACATGAATAAAACGTGTCTGTTGACAAAAAGAAGCTCATTCACTTGAATGGGGAATTCTCCATCTTGCTGTCTGGTGCACAGTTAGCGAGCGTCTGAAGGCCATCTGTTGATGTGCAGTCTGATGTGTGTTAGCCATCTTCTAGCCCTTCATGATTGGTCAGTGTCAACCCCAGCAGCGACACTGACACAACAGCAACAGATGGGCTACCGTTTGTATTTGAACACCTATATATTTAAATTGGTATTTTAATAAAGTGGCTAGTAAGAGCAAAGCGCAAGATAGATGTTTGTAATAAAGTGGTCGCATCTAATGTATGCTGACGTTAATCTAATCAGGTCTATATAAAGCTCAAAGCACAGATGGATGCACAGCAAGTGAGTTTCTGATTATTTCAATGACAGACAGAATATGAGTGTATGTCTGATCAGAAAACATTGATTGATAGTAATAATAATGTAATAATATAATAATAATAATAATAATAATAATAATAATAATAATAATATAATGATAGTATTGCCAATTGAATAGGACTCATTAGACCATATGGACAGAAAACCTATTGGCACTATTCTGCACTACTATGTCAAATGTCCTGTGGAGCTGTGGAGCAGTGGAATGAAGTGCATTCTCTAGAATGATGGTGCTCCATCCACCCCTTCTGGGTTGAGTTAAGGATTAAGGGATGATTGAGGTTACATGGTGGGAATCTCACATCCTGACCTCACTAACATTCTCATATGTATAAGTGAATGTATCAAATCCTCACAGCAATGTTCCAAAATCTACTAGAAAGCCTTTGGTTTTGGAAGAAAAATGAATGAGCAAGTGTCTCATTACATTTATCCATATTGTACACAATATGGAACACATTTATGGATCCATTAATTTTGACATTTTGACACAATGTACAAAAAGTGAGTTGCACATAATTGTAACCAACCGTACAGGAAGCAGCCTTTTCTGTTCCTCAGACAACATAATGCACTAACAACCAAAATAGCTTGCCCAATAGAGTAAACGTGGGCTGTTCGCCTTCCTGCCAGAATCAGGACTGCCCACAATCGCTTATGTTCAGTGTGCCCACAGCTGTAATCTGAAATTAATGTGTATTTTGGAAGCTTACGTTTACAGTACATACAGTCTGAACAGTGTCTGTCTATCTTTCTCGTTGGCTGTAATAGCCTTGTAGCTCCGGGGTAAAATCATCAGATTTTGGGCTGGGGGAAATGTGTGAGTTTTATTTTTTTGTGCTGATGTATTGCTTTAAAAGTGGCCCATAAACAGGCCTTTCCTGTTAGTCCACTGCCAATGAGCTCCTTAACGACATAATCCAAGACGCTTTAAACTTTAATGACAGCCAGAGATATGCAAGTCTGCATTTTCACTGCCAGAATACAGAGCGAGTGAACGAGAGAGAGAGAGAGAGAAAGAGAGAGAGAGAGAGAGAGGGAGTAAAAGAAAGCAAGCTGACTAGAGGTATTTGTGTTTGGTATCATGCTATTTCACAGTTCTTGACCAAAGACAGTATGTTTTTTTCATACTTTGCCCTATTCATCTCTCTCTCTCTCTCTCTCTCTCTCTCTTTCTCTCCTTCTCTTTGTGTACACTATTAGAAAGAGTCAGTGGCTGTGCCACATAATAGGATTTCAGGCCCTTGAGTATGATGCTCCAGTGGCCTACAGCTCACACATGCGTACTCATACTCACACACACACACAGACACACACACACACACACAGTGTAGAGAAAAGCCTGAAGCCTGGCTGGTTCCGCTCCTGTCACCCCCTGTCACCTCGTTATGAGCGAGAGAAAGGAAAGAGAGAGAGGCAGAGAGACAGAAAGAGAGACATGGAGAGAGTGATGTAGTGTATTGTGTGTGTATGTGTGTGTGTGTGTGTGTGTGTGTATATGTGTGTTTAGTATTCTGCCGTGCTCCTGAACCAGTGTCTGCATCGGAATCACTTCGACACGTCCATTTGCAAATATATTAGAGGAGCTGTGTTTACACGATTGTGTTCAACATACGCAATCACACCTCCGTCCACTGTCCCTCTCTCTCTCTCTCTCTCTCTCTCTCTCTCTCTCTCTCTCTTTCTCTCTCACTAATTCATACTTTTTCTCCCTCATTTACTGTGTGCCCTCTTTCTCTCAGTGTTGCTGAATTCCTTGATAGATTGATGAAGATAAATTTTAGCAGATTAAATCAATCTGGATTTCTCAGCTGTAGTTCAAGAATGAGACCAAACTTACAACTGCACCCAGAAAAAAGAGTAGTACAACAAGATCATTATGATAATGTGATGGTGCACTCCAGCACTCAGGCAATACCCTGCGGCAGAGATGTTCACAAGTCTTTGGTCACATAACAAGTCTCAAGTCTCTTTTGGTGAAACAAAAGTCGTGCTCTTTAAAAGAATGAAAATTAATTGATGGATTTTGCTGTCTTGATTTATTAACCTTCTAAGTTGACAATGGTCAGATTCTGCTGGATGGTCAGATTCAGTGTTATAATAATAAAGCTAATCTTCTGTCCCTAGTTGTGTCTAACTGGTGAATTTGTGTGTCCATCATTATTGGTGGATTAGTTTGGAGTGAAACTGACCAATAGACACTGAGGAACTCACTTGAATGTATATCTGTGGAATGATGTTGAATAAATGCAGCTTTCAATTTACAAGGAAACTTCTTAGAATCACGAGTAAAAGCTACTGAAAGGAAAACGACTCAGAAGAGCTTCTCAAGGCTGCATCGTATACAAGATAGGTTAAGATACAATACAAGTAAAGATGGGTTATTTGCCAGTGCACTGCTCTGTAATCATATTGTAGGGTTATGCTTCCATTGTGATAGTGGGGAAGTGTTTAGGTGTAACATATTCTCACAGGCCTCCAGGCCCCTCATCATCTCTTGTTTTTATAATTGCTTTCAGCTAAAAAAGAGATAAAGACAAGGTTTATACACAAAGCAACACAAAAACCTCTCCGCAGGGACACTGAAGCTATAACTGTACTGAAGTGAGCCGACTTCACAATATGCTTTTAATTGGCTCCCATTACGATTCTACACAGGTGAGATTCATGGGCAGAGAGCGAGCGAGACCATGAGAGAGAGGAGTAATAATCAGGTTACTGATTATTCAGAATAGCTTAACACAGATGTTATTGGTCCATTATGCGACCAAGGTGCTGCAGAATTACTGCAATAGTGTAGAAATAAATTGATCTCAAAAATGTAAGCTTTCTACAGCATTACACAATACATATAACACAGCAGAGATATAAATACTTTTTATATACTTCAGTTATATATTTGCACACAAATAGGAGTTATTGGAACTGAATTAAACTTTACATGTGTGCATGTAATGATGATATATATGTAGGTGATTTCAATATTAGATTAAAAGGATACATTTATTATGGAAAACTCTACAGTTGAACCACTGAAGCTGGTATCCCAGCTGCTCTAATAAATGCTTGAGTCACAATAAATAGTAGGGACAGCTAAAAAGAGAATCAGATTCTCGCTCCTCTCCATTAACGATATCTACACCACATGCTGCTTCTGCAAAGCCACCAGCATTGTGGCTGACCCCACCCATCCCTCACCTTGATGCCGTCTAGCAACTAATACTGGAGCATCCTCCGCTACCAGACTCTGCAATAGCTTCTTCCACCAGACAGTCAGATTCCTTAACAAAGAGAGGCATAGCTAAATTGTCTCTTGTCTGCTGTGTTTATTGTAGTGTTATAATTCTATGTTGTACATTTGTTACACTTGTACTTTATGTTTATCTATTGTATTGTTCCATGCTGCACTGGTTCCGGAGGAAGGTAATTTCTTTACACTGTGCACAGTGACAGTAAAAGCCTCTTGACTTGAAATCCTTGCTGTTTGCGGGTGAGGATTATCCTGCTGAATGCTAAATTCCAGCTGGAAGTCCATAGCTATACATAGCTATACACAGCTGAGCTCATGGCTGACTGTCACTTATACTGTATCCCTACTAGGAGTGACTCACTATCATATGTGATGGCTCCCAGATTATCACTTAATTTGGGGCAGTGTATCTCTCTACACCTGAGGCAGGAAGGAAGGGCTCACTACTTGGTCTCTATACTTAAACATGTATCTCATTAGATCCCGAACAGAACATGGATTCATTGATATAGACAAAATATGGTTCCAGTACACAAGAGTCCCTTCTGGGACTCTGTCAGTTTTTGGTTGAGTGTGTAGTATAGGCACGTCAAGCACGTATCAATCTCTCACTTCTTGGAGGGCCTTCTTACAGGGCAGCGCAGGAAGCAATCTCACACCCTCTTGTGGCAAAAAACAGACTTAATCAGACCACATCAAAAAGTTCCTCTAGAGCAAATAAATCTTACATTTTTACTGCTAATAAATGTACTAATCTAAATGACTCTAAACAACTGTGTAAATATTAATGCAGAAAAATATAACTTATCTTTTAGGTTCATAATTCAAGAAATTCAAAAGTTCAAGTATCAAATTCTGAAGAAAACAGAGGGTATAAAAATAGGTTAATAATAAAAAGACGAGCAGAATCTAAATGAGCTCTGTTCTAATCAGATGCTATTTATAGATCATAAAAACGAGAATAATAAATGTCTTCAGCAATGAAGTCCTGGGTCAGACTCTGACATTTCTCTTTTAATTTCTGCTATCGTTTTGGATGGCTCATGCTTTAATAAACCCATCTCTTTTTTTATTCAGCATTTGCTGCTGGAACAAAGAGTGAAGAATATTTAAATGTTTTTTTTTTGTTTCACAATTCCTTTAGCACAGAGCCAATGAGAGACAAATGTGTGTGTGTGTGTGTACATATGACAGACACAGTATATTGACTAAATATCATCATTAAACTTAATCGAATATTCTAATTTAATTATTGAAGAGAATGCCACTGAGCATCTCTGCTGGAGTGTAAATAAATAATGAAATAATTAATGAGTCTTTAACAAACTGAGCCAAATACTGAACTGAGCTGCGCTGAATCTGTACTGAGCTGAACTAATTAAAATCAGCATATCACCCATAAAAATAAAAAAAATAATTTTATAATTTTTTAGGAATCATTTCTTTATTAAACGTTAAGCTGAATTAGGAGCTGACAGGGTGTATAACTGCTGTTTTGTGAGAATTATGTGTATATTGATCTTTGCATTTACATAATAGTGTAGGCTTAAAGATTATATAAAATTATACTTTTTTCTCTTATAATGTTCAGACTGGAGATTTTTGCCAGAAACTGACCAATGAAAACTGAGAAAAAATCTGCAATTAACTACAGAATTATGAAGATTCAGTAAAACTATATAATAAGGTCTATACATATTTAGACTAGTACTTCTTGTGTTTTGTAATTTTGCATCAGTACAACACCTTCAGGGATTTGTAACAAAAGCATTGCAACAAAGTGTTATGAAACATACACTGTATTAAAAATGTAAAAATTTTATATTTTTTTACATATCATGTACATTTCGCGTGGTTCGTTCAAACATGATGTAAGAACATATGTCAAATGTGTGCCAAACTGAACCTATGTATTATTATGTAATAGAAAATTTTAATCTAATCTTTATAACATATTTATTAGATGTATTTCTAGCATTTGCTTTGATTTTCTTTTATTTCTATGCTCCTCTGAACACCTAAATGCACAAATCTTCAAACATTTCATCCTCCTGCAGTGTGTTACAGACTTAAGAGACAGAGAAAGGAAAAGACTGAAGAAAACAGAGAGAATGTGAAACGGTAGATGAAGGAATAGAAAAAACAGAGGTGTGTTTTAACTCTGCTGCCTCGTTCTGCCTCAGAAGCAGCAACAATAAGAAGCAAAATTGATTTGTCTTCTAACAGTGCTGTGTAATCGACTCCAGCTGCTGCCTTATACACACACACACACACACACACACACACACACACACACGTACATGCACACACATACACAAACACACACAAATACCTTTTCTCTCCTTCACTGGCACTCAGCCGCTCTCAAATGAGTAAATCAGTACCACACTTGTTGTTTGCTATTGTGAATTTATTGTGCGGAAAAGTGAACCATTGGACGAAGGAAGAGGAACGGAGGGAAGAAGCGTATTGATGAAGCGTGCTGCCGCAGCGCTGATCTGATAAGTCTTTATCTGAACTCGCATAATTAACTTCAGCTTAGAGGGCGGAGGCTGTGCTGTAGCAGGTCAGTCAGGTCATCTCTGCCTGGTAAGAGCGGATGATACACTGCTGGCTACAAGACCTCTGAAGACACCCTGCGGTTTCTTGCACCAACATTATGTAGCTTTTTTACCCTAAAAATAACAGCGTTTACAGTGATACTCCACTGTAAAAAGGGTAAAACTGTCAAATCATGACAGTAAAACAGTGCAAAATCTAAAAAGGTTGAATAAAGTAAGTACATTCTCTTTTCTGAAAAAATGTATTTCAATTTTAAATAAAAAAAAGACTTTAATGTTAAGTTGGTGAAGCTTACTGACTTACAGTTGCAAGAAAAAGTATGTTAACCCTTTGGGATTACTTGGATTTCTGCATTAAATGTGTTCATTAAAACCATGCAAGATATAATTTTTGTGTGGTATCAGTTTTAGCAGACTGTGTTTGTCTATTGTTGTGAATCAGATAAAGATCAGAACACATTTAATGACCAATTTATGCAGAAATCAAAGTAATCCCAAAGGGTTCACATACTTTTTCTTGCAACTGTACAAGAAGCTTACAAAGGAGCTTACAGGAGCCTAACAGACATCCTTTTCAGTTTGGGTTATAAGTTGGGGGTTTGTGTTGGGGTGCATGTATTATTCACCCTCTTAATATTCTGGTGGGGGTGAATAAGTGTCTACTCCAATTGGCATTGCATCTTAGGTGAAAAAGAAAAACTGCTTATTGTTTTTCTTTTTACCAAAGTCGATAAATGCAATCAACTGTCACAGCAGTGCTCCAAAATCCCTTTTTAATGTCCTTGATTTCCAAAAAACACATTCCAAATAAATTTGTCCATATGGTATATATAGTAATATAATAAATGCCACTTTACTATTCATTTTTGCTATATTTGGGTTCATCTGCGTATAATGTTAATAAACAGAATTATTTTTATTCACTATTTAAACGGCATCAAACAAATAAAACTGAAAAATCTTCATACACATACACACACACTGGCAAATATCAGATATCAAAAGAGATTTAAAAAACAATGTTCAGAAAGTTGGTTTACTGTTTCAACAGACAAATATGAAACATCTGTAGTTTGCAGCAGATGTTCGAGAGCAGTACTGTAATAAGTGTGCTAAAGACTTTCAATGCCACTAATCTAAATAGCAATTTAAAGCGCATCAGTTTCAATGATCTCCACCATCTCGAACAGCGCTCCTGAAATCCAGCCATGGAGGGCCAGATTCCAGCAAAGTCTGGTGATTTACATACTCAACACACACCTGCTTCAACTTATGTGTTAATTACCAGGTTTAATGGGTGTGTTAGATCAGGGAAAAAAACAGATGCTGTACAGATGCACCAAAATGGGAAAGGTGAGCTAATTCTGATTACTCATTACTCATTTAGTGATGTATATACATATCTGTAGATCATGATGTAGTATATATATATATAATCTACCTGGATCAGATTTTTTTTTGTCAATAAATTAATTTATTCCACTATTAGAAAACATTCAGTTCCATTTTTAACATCAGAGCAAAATACCAACAAAGCACAGTACAGTGTTTCTACACCATATATTTTACAATGGAGGCCCACACAATTACAAAAACCCTGCAGAGAACTTTAAGTTTGAAATTAGGTATTCAGGTACATCTGCCAGGCTCTGCTGTGAAGTAGTAGTTTAGTAGTATGGTTGCTAACAGCTGGGTTAAGACAAATATGCAATGCTGCAGATGTCAGCTAAGCTAATGCTAGGCGACACAACAGCCGATCATGCATGGCTGGGCTGGAGTGAGAAGCTAACTGTTTTTCTGAGCTGGATTACTCGCTGTGATTAGTATTGTTGTTAGCTGACACACATACGCACCAGTGAAAACACACAAACAAACAGTGATACATTAAGCATACATGCCCTGAGAGGTGGGCATCAAACCTAGCTATCGAACCCGCAACCATCAATAATCAATAACCTGGTACTTCAACTGCTAAGTCACCACTGCCCCAAAATATCAGTGGTTCAAACGCCATTCCACACTACTCAAAATGTTGCAGTAGGGAATCACACAACAGGAGATTTTGCAAAGATCAGCACAGCTCTATTTTCATCATTATCCTTATAATAACAAAAATTTTCTTAATTGTTAGCAAAAATATGTGCTGTGCCCTCTTATGCAGGGCACCACAAACATCAATTAAAACAACATTCTGCTTAGCATGCTATTGCTTTGAACATATAGGCACAAGCTGCCTGCCTCCAGATGGGGGAAGAAAAAGTTTGCAAAGTAAATGAATGACAGCACATGGACGTTTTGCTAAATCTCCACTTCTGTTGTTTCAGCACTCCTGCAGTAAAAGTTTCGGTAATTACGGGCTGTGGCGTCCACTGGGGGCGGAGCATGAGAGAGAGATTCCTCTGATAAAACGTCCTTGGCACACACAATGACACTGTTTCATCTTTGCAAACACGCCGTCTTAACGAAACGAACGGCAAGCGGCTTGTTAATTTCACCAGCATTCTGTTCACTCTTCTTTATCTCTCTCTCTCTTTCACGCTCTATCTTTCTTTTCTACCGCAACTCAATGTTGCCCAATATGGAACCCTCATTAGGACACAAAATGGCGTTTCAGGAGGGAGAGAGAGAGAGAGAGAGAGAGAGAGAGAGAGAGAGAGGGAGAGACTGGCAGATAAAAAGAGAAAAAGGTGTTTCGAAATGAGCTTCTGTATCTTTCCAAACTCGAAGCCCTAAGCTCCCAACTGCAAAGCTCACGGATCAGCCTGTAGGTGATCAAAGCAGAAACTAGGGCTGGGAAATGTGTGTGTGTGTGTGTGTGTGTGTGTGTGTGTGTTGTCTATGTTTACCGAAAAGTTGTCTACCGGTCCTTAGACTTTTAACACTTAAACACTTAAAAGCTACGGTAAACATATATCTCCATATGCACCTATAAAGGTTATGACTGAAATCCTTCTGAAATGTTTGGGAATGTATTATGGGCTGCTATCCCAGACGTAGATTAAGTGTAGTCTTGAACTGAACTGCAGTGCCAATAATAATTCAGCACTGAAAAATCTTTTTATCCAAGGTTTAGATGTAATCTGAGTGTGGGAATCCAACCCCATATGCTTCAGGAGTAAAGCACCATCAGTACTGGCTAAACAGCACCTCTGAAACTTGTAAAGATGACCCTGTTTCTTAAAAATATTGGAACGCCACATTTAACTATAGTTAGTATACACATTTTGTACTTCAACTCATTGGCCACTTTATTAGAAACCAAATCCTTGTACTTTTCATCACTGGCCACATTATTAGGACATTTATTTATCATCTACTTTATAGAGCAGGGGGCTCACTGTCATAACTGATTATGCAACTCTGGAAAAAAATAAGAGACCATCTAAAAATTGTGAGTTTCTTTGATTTTACCAAATTAAACATGCCAAGGTGCACGCTGATTGTTTGAGGTCTGAAAGCTCTGCATCTTTTTTGTTATTTCAGCCATTTCTCATTTTCTGCAAATTAATGCTCTTAATGGCAATACTTGTATTTGGAATTTATGTTTATTTTACTTAAACATATACTTTTAAACAGCGAAATCAGTTAAAACTCAATCAAAAACTGAAGTGGTCTCTTTTTTTTTCCAGAGCTGTATATGGTAATGCTGTAACCTATTAAGCATTGCTTAAGCATTGCTGTGAGTTAATAGGCTAAAAAAAAGATGAGTAAAAGTCAACTACAAACTACCAACCAAATATAAACAAACTCTAATTAGAAACTGCACATTAACATTTAGCATGTAAGGCTGGAATAATGCTGTAATATTCACTGCAGTAGCCTGAAGGGTAAAATCTTTCGCAACAATTTAATTTGATTATATTTTTTAGAAAACAAACACACAAACAAAAATAAATAAAACATAATCACACCCCTAATTTATTTACATACCTTTTTTTTTTTACCTCACCTGCATGTGTTGAGCTCTGCTTATAAATACCTCATTACCACTCATGTCATGTTTCAAGCCTATTAAACCCCCAATGCTTCTTGTACTGAGTAGGGAAAGCGCATGCTGTCTGCTGAGCACTCTACCAAGATGTGAAATGATTTTATATGAATTCTGCTTCACACACTTCCACCTCAGTTTTCAAGTGTGTCTAGCTACACTGCACGCCTTTATTACAGTAATACATATGGATATATTTATATTGCCTTTTTATTTAGCTTGTCGGTTGCTTGGATTCAAACAAATGCTAGCAGAAGCAGCGTAGCGTGCAGCGTCTACACGGTGCTGGAAACAAGAATGAAAAATGGAGCGAAGGCAAAAAAAGCTCTGTGTACGGTTTCCCCCATCTCTCTCTCTCTATACCCTAAAGATACACCCTCGTTATTCTTTCCAGATTTCCAGCCTCCAGCTCCCTGAACATCTCAGTGATGAAAGGCCTGAAGCAGGGAACAGCTCAGACCATCATAACTCAGGAAATAATGCTAAAGCAATTCAAGCTTTAGGTGTAGGTTTAGGTATAGACTGTCTTTTTAGTCATGATTAATATTAGCTCTTATTTATTTGTTCACATGTGTTAAATGCGTTTATATACAATGCACTTTGTCTCTAGAGATAATGTAAACAGTTTACATTAGCTTTTAGCTAGTTGTTCGAAAACTATTCTAGGCAAGAGAAAATATATGTTTGCTGTAGTTTTGGTGGCTATACATGTGACTGCATGTGTGTAACAGTACAAAAAAACGAAGGTTGGGTTCACACCCTGAATTGGAGCCCACAGTTTGGTAGGAATATTGTACAATGTGGGCAGAAAATAAGACTAACCCAGGTTCATTTTCATTTTATTTGGTCAGACAGTTGTGGATTTCACAGTTTGCTCCATCTAGTGCCATATGGCACCTTGAGGTAGGTAATACAGCCTGCAGCGCGTTGATTAATTAAGTGGAAACATTACCATGTTTACACATATACACCCAACAATGCTGACACATCAATCTTGTTCATTCCACCATGATTGTATTAGTTAGAGTATGTTGTTAAAGCCAGAATATTCGTAAAATATTTGATTACTATATCGCCAATATAATACTGCTTTCCCATGTGAAATTGTGGTGGTTACCCTAATAGAGCATGCAACCCCTTGTGTGAATCGTGTACTGTTTTAGTTTGATACAAACACATACAAATAAACTGAAACACCCCTATATACAGAATATTTTTAGGTTATTTTATACTTTTAGTCTTACTGTCATCTCCAAAATGACAAAAGCCTCTATTCTTTGAATGGAAGTTAAAAAAAAGATTTTATTCCAAGTCATTTTGGAGCATTTCTGTAATGAAATTCAGAGACAATGTAAAGAACAGCTTTTAGATTCATATTATATCAAATAGGTATTTTGCGTGAGAGTGATTGTACGTATATGAATATTCATATTTTCTATAAGATGCAGAATGTATTAAACATTAACAAGGAGAAATATACAGAATGAACCCAGCACCTGGGGCCTTGCCTGTGTATGTGCACTTGCAGACAGGCCATTGTGGCAGTATGGTCCTCAGGGAAAAAGCTGTCAATAAGAAAGAGGGAGGCTTTTCACCACGCTGGGAGAGAGAAGACGTGAGCTTTAAAAAGAGCAAGGAGTGCATTCACTTCAGCTGTCACCTGAATGTGTGTGTGTGTGTGTGTGTGTTCCAAGGAGAAACCTGGCCTGTATCTGGCTGCTGATTGGATAACAGACCATTCGATTTCACACAGACCAATTTCACCTGCTCCGCACCACATCTGTCAACTCTAGCTAACGCACTGACACACTCGCACACACACACTGACTCACTCACACACACACACACTTATGAGTTCTGAAAACACACACATACACTTTTGAGTATTGCACTATGTGTGCATGTGTAATTGAGTGTAAGCTTCTGTCTGCTCTTACAAGGCCCAAATGTTCTCTAGATAAAGCACTATGGGACAAAAGACCTTCAAAAGACCAAAAGTGTACTTTTGAAAAAGAAACCTGAATCTGAACTTTGGAACCATATTTAAGAATTAAGTGTGACTTTCTATTGGTCCATTCATCATGGAATTAACACCCAATGTAAACACAAACTCTATGTGAAACAGAAACTAAAGCAAAAATGGAGATACAAGGTTGGAATTGATACATGAACAATTCTAGTCAAACACTGCTAGTCACTGATATTTACCACCCACTGCACTGTCCACTGTGAGTGATAATGCCTTCTATGATGTATTTCCAATACATACATGACACTGTGGTTTAAGGAGTGGGTTTATCCAAATGGGACATCCGTCCATCACTCATCACCGACCTCTTACTCACTAAGTGTTCAACCAGACTGATTAAATATCACCTCACAACTTACTACTACTGAACTACAGCCTTCCCATGAGGTAACACTTCAATTTCCATGCTGCTATCCCATGACTTTTGGCATACCAGTGTACATACAGCAAAAAACACACCTACATGTGTGTGCATGAACAAGAGTATTGTACAGCGATTCTAAAAACTCTGAAAGTGCTCCATCATCCCTCTATCTTCTCTCTCCTCCGTCACTCATCCGCCAGTGTTAATGACTACATTAACACTGTATCAGTACCAGCAGCACTTCCTGCCTGCCGACACTGACCTACTGAACGGTGCAGCGTATAGACGCAAAACCTTTAGCCTTTACATGCGCAAGAGAGCGCTCCAATTAATCCATTATGCATGGAAGACCCAGCGGGACACACACACACACACACACACACACACTCACACAAACTGAGCCACTGGGGCAGAATACAAACAGGGAGAGCAAGAGAGAGTGAAAGAGAGAGAGAGAGAGAGAGAGTCTCATACATAATCTGACTCTTCCATTATAATCAACACTCAAATTTACAGAAGTGTGAGTCTGTGTTTGTGTGTGTCAGCATCAAGTACAATCAATACAGTTAATTAGAAGTGAGTGAGCATGGGAAATATGGGATATGATTGTTTATGGGATATAAGTGAGTGTGTGTATATTCTTATAATAGTATTAAATGTCCACACAAAGATAGGACTGCCAGAGATATAAAACATCACTTCTAAACATTATGTTTTTAACCTTTTAAGGAAAAATGATAAAAGATCAGGTTTGGGTTTTGAGGTTCTATCAATGATGTGTTCTGTATGAGAAAAGCTGATTAAAAACAGAGCGGACTGCCAATTTGTTTGTTCACACTGACCAACTGGCTTAAAAAGCAGCAAAATCTAGCAAATATCATGCATAGCTACTGTGAGCTAAATATTATAATGTGATGAAAAAAAAATTGCAACAAGAAACATGCTTAACACTTAATTAGGGGTGGGTGATATGTGCCTAAAATAATATCACAATATTTCATGGTATTTTCGCGATAGAGAATACACTACTGCAACTAAATTAAAATAAAATTATATTATTGCATAAATAGACTTTATTTTTTATGTTTCTTTTATAGAAGATTTATAATAGAATTCAATGATCCAGAATAATACACTATAAATATCTTTATATATCCAGTATTAAAGTAAAATAAATGATAATAGACAGGTATAGTCTCTAGATATAGATATATATTATGTGAAATGACCACAGTATGATAATTAGGGGTAGGTAATATGACGATATTTGATGGTATAGTACTATTCACAATATTCAAACACCCCTACACTTAATACTTAACACTGAAAGTGCTTTTCCAAAATGTATGGGGAGAATTCTTGCAAGTAAAAATGGGGTGAGGTTGATTACATAATTATTGATGCACTAAACTGTGTGAGTGACATACTTTATACAACAAATCAAGAAAATAAAGCTTCCTTATAAAGAATATAAACCTCATTCAGAACAATGTAATAGTGCAATATGCAATATACTGCTCAACTGCAGCCAAGGACCTAACACAGGTAGTGACTGATAGATTCTCAAGAGCTCATTAGAAAATATATTGGACAACTAATATGATGCAGCTAAATGTTAAGTAGTGTTAGTTAATACACTATAGAGAAGCTAAATATAAAAAGAGAGGTGTGTTTTGTATTCAGGTATTGAATTTACTAGAGCTGGTATTTCTTGAATCTTATCTAATGATTACTGACTTCAGGTTAAGCTAAGGTGCAGGTTACTGACTAAATTAGGTTTGAGGTAGGTGTGGATATGATTAGTATTCATTGCTAATCTAGTATAGCAAAACACAGATGTGTGTTATTGTGTATTTATGTGTGTGTGTGTGTGTGTGTGTTTGTGTGTGTGTGTGAGACAGACCAGTAGAAAAAGAAAAAGTCTACACATGTCCTGCAGGTTCTAACAAGACTTTCATTTAGCTGAGCATGGATTTAAACAGCCATTATGAGACAGTGTAGCAGGGTTCAGTCAAGTGTGTAACAGGAGCTGAGCAGCCCAACAAGATTAAGCTTCCAGTGTTTATGATACAGTACACAGTAGTCGTGTATTACACTGTGTTGCGCACACTGTCAAAAGGAAAATGAACAAGAAACATAAACAGATTTAGAGTTTTATAATATTGTCAGAACTTCTCAGGGAGTTCAGGGAACAGACTGGCTGTGTGTGCATGTGCCCATCTGTATCAGCAATACATGCTAATTAAATAAGCTAAATGCATTAATTAATAGGGGTCCACAAACTTTTGCAAATCCAGTGTATTTAGAATCCTTAAGAATTAAATAATAAATGGTTTGCAAGTTTCTTCTCACCACCGAAGTAAATCAAAACACATTCAATGACGTTGAGGTCTGGGCAATGAAATATTCTTCTTAGCTCCACGTTTTTGAAGGATGGAGGGATTTTTCCAGGACCGATGCCCTGTCTCTTCATGGCAAAGGATTTAAGTATGCTTTCTATGTTTATCTTAGGAGACATGTTCTAGTAATCTACCAGGTTTTGCGTAATTATTAGTTAAAATTAGTAACCCCTGATCCTTTCCTTTTTTTCCTTTTAACGTTGTTTCTTTTTTTGCAATGAATTATATACCTAATTCTCCAACAAATCCTGAAATAATTGTCAATTTTGAATGTTTGAATGGAAATTAAATTACTTATTCAATGCAACAAGTTTCAGTCTAATATTAGAACAGCAAGATATTAGAATGGAATTTTCTGATATTAAATTAAATCTAAATCTTGATCCTTGTTGCTAAAAACCTTTTCATCAACCTAAAATCAGTAGATGTCCTTTGTTGGTACATGAACAGGTCTACAGCAATTGTGGGTAAAAAGTCAGTGAGGCTGGACTGAATGTAGGACAGAGAGGTGGCGGGGGGACCAGGTGCAAAATCAGCCTGACCTGCCACAGGAGAGAGAAAGAGAGAGAGAGAGAGAGAGAGAGAGAGAGAGAGAGAGAGAGAGAAAGAGGGAAAAGAGAAAGAGAGAGAGAGAGAGAAAATAGAGGCGGAGTCATGCTGAGGGCATTTTCCCCATGTGGCAAAAAGTTTTTGTTGGCTGACACACAGTCAGCTGTGAAAGTGGAGTGGCCAAAGCAGCTGTGATCCAAACACACACACACACACAAACACACACACACACACACACACTTCAAAATCTGGCTGGTGATTTCACCTAGCTTCCAGTTCCTTAACTCTAGAGGAATCAACCTCTCTCTCTGTCTCATTTTGAACATATTCCAGAATAGTGTCTGAAGGATACAACACGGACATGCTGAAACAGTTCTCAAGCTTCAGTAGAATCACACAAAAAGTCTAATGTAACATACACAAAACAAGTATTGGGTTTGTGTTATTACGTATTACGTATTCCAGTAAATCACTAAATATTAGAAAGAAAGTTGGGATAGTGTTGGAAATAGAAATATAAAAACAATGTTTACTTGTGTTATCATTTCTTTATTGTTTATTGCAGACAGGAGGAACCCAACATAACTGCACATCAGTTCATTAAATAATATGCATCCGTTTCAGCCTTTAAGGCCGGCAATGTACCAGTTTGTAATGTTGCCAGTCTTTCTCACTACACATAAAATATATTTTGGCATTGAGGAGAGTTATCTTGTCCCATACGTATTCAACAGTACAGGGTTGTTGTTTTCATTTTTCATTTCAAAATTCTCCACACATTCTCTATTGAGGACAGGTCAGGAATGCAGGCAGGCCAGTCCAGCATGCATTTCTTCTGCACCCATATCTCTGTAATGTGTGCAGCATGTGGTTTTGCACTGCCTTGTTAAAAAAATGTATAGGCATCTCTAAAAATAATGTAAGGCAGATCAAAGGCAGCATGCATTGCTCTAAGATCACAATATACTTTTCTTTTCATGATTCAAACCATTAACATAATGGTTACATACTGATGTCAAGTGTCTGTGTGCGTGTGTGTCTCTGATTTGCTTACTAAACAAAGCTCAAAGCTGCACTCGATTACAACTCTATTTTCATGTGTAACAAAGAAGAGGAAAAATGAAAAGCTGATTTTTTTCAAGGACGTGCAGGTGCAGGTGTGGGCCTTTCTCAGCCACATTGTTGCTGGCTCTGTATCCCTTTCTCTCTTTCTCTCTCTCTTTCTCTTCCTCTCTCGCCCACACACACGTGTGCACACCCCCACACGCACACACACACAAAAAAAGAAGAAGCTATTTCTGTTCAACACCTGACCGATCCAATAAAAAAACTTTTAGAATAAAAAAGGAAGTCCGAAATAGCAAATCAGCACAATGGACAATCCATTCTCTTTCTCTCGCACCCACACACACACATATTCTCTCATTCGCGCTCTTGTTCAGAATGGGGCTGTCACAGAATTTGACAGTAGAGCAGATGATAGATGGCAAATCCTAGGATTGGGAACACAACAGGGTAAGACAGAGGGAGAGAGAGAGAGGAAGAGAGAGAGAGAAATAGAGACAGAAAGTACAACATCTTTCTCTCCCCCACCTCCTTTTCCCTCTTTCTGTCTCACCCTCCTCTGATTTAAGTACTCTTCTTTATGTTCCCCTTCTCTGTCTCACCCTCCTCCTCTGCCACTCTCTTAGTCTGACACTCCTCTCCCGTATCTTTCATTTTCTGCCTTACTCTCTTCTTTTGAAACTACTTTGGTCCCTCTCTCATCATTTCTCTTTCTCTTTGCTGTCTCACTCTCCTCCTCCATCATCCCTCCCCATATATATCTTCTTCAGTTTTGTCTTCCACTTTTTTACGTTTCTGTCTCAATCTCCTCCTGTATCACTAATTCCCTTTATTCTGTTTAATTCTCCTTTTCCATCACTCCTTCTCTCATATCTCTCTTTCCAATTTCTGTCTCCCTCTCCTGCTCTATCACTAATTCCCTTTATCTTATTTCCTTTCTTTACTCCCTCTCCATCTCCCATATCTCTCTTTCATTCTCTCTCTGTCTATTTTCTTAACTCTCGTTCACTTCTTTTCTCCTCTTTCACTCTTTCTCTTTCTTTTTTCTATCAATATGTCTCTCAATGTCTCTCTCTACATATTCTCTCCTTCTTACTCACTCACTCACTCACTCTCCTTCTCTCCTGTCCCAGAAATCCTGCAGTTAGTCTTGCTCTCATTAATTACGTTTCAGCACCTTCCTAATTAAGCCTGTGCTTTAATGAAATCTCTCACACGCCGGCAGCTGCAGAGTGCATTGCGATAATGAGGGAGAAATGTTAATCTATAGGAGAAATCTTAACAAGGTGTTAAAAATAATTTTTCATTTTCACTTAGCGTGGAATGAGTGAGGTTTCCCACCACTCCCGAGAAAAAGACAAGAGGGGTCGGAGGTGACAAGCAAGAGGAAGTGAGAGAGACAAAGAGGCAGAGAGAGAGAGAGGGAGGGAAAGAGAGAGAGGGAGGGGGCGAGAGAGAGTTCCTCTGTCTGGAATTTCCTGAAGAATCAGTCAAGCTTCCAGTCATTCACTTTCACACACAGCTGGAACACAGTCAGTCAAGCACCACTTTCTGCTCAAGTGTGTTTGTGTGTGCATGTGTGTACATATGGATATAATTACACTAAATTTGTGTGGAGACCCTTTCTATTGAATGCAGTCAGCTAGTAATCAGGGCAGTGAAACCACACACTTTATACAGTGAGCAGCAATTCAGGAGTAGCTCAAGGGCACCTAGGCTGTGGATGCTAGTCCTGGGGATTAAACCAATGACCTTCTGGTCCCAAAGTCAGTTCTATGACCTGCCACACACACATAAACAATCATTTTCTCTTTCTTTCACAAGATTTAAAGATGATAAACTGTTCTATACATGAAGATAATTTCAAAGCATGTGTTTGGACGTATGGCACTGTTTCACGGCTTGTGCTCTATTTAAACAGTATGTACAACAGAGATGCAACAAAATATTGTATCACTTTCCTTGGAGAAACATTAGCGATATATGGCATCAAATATCAATATATTTATTAAAACATGGGAGCTCTAAACTCCCAAATATTCACTCTAATTGGACTTAAGTAAAGTAAAGTTACTGCTTCATTAATCCATATGCTGTTGCTGATTAAATGAGTAGGGTATACCTATAGTAAAGAATATTGGCTGTCAAATCCTGTGAAACTGACATTAATAAATACTTAATTCCTTGTATTAGATTATATAGTAGTTTTTTATCCTCTTCCGTAACACAGCTCATTAACAAAGTATCATACAGCATTATCTTGCGATTTGTCAAGTATCGCAAAAGTATCGAGAGATGCACAACAGCAATAATACATCATCTTATCAAAAGCATTCAATTACACTTTTCTCAAGTCTACATTCAAAATACCCAAGTCCAAAGCTGGATAGGGGAGTATACTGTATAAAGCCACCAGAGCTGGGCTGTGTAGCAGTGGAACTGTGCTCTCTTGAGTGATGGAGCACCATTCACCAGCTCTGAGATGACTCGAACATCGGTACCTGACCCCAGTAGTGCTCTCAAGGCTGAATCTAATCAAACCCTCACACAAAAGTCCAAAAAAAGTGTAGAACCTTCCTAGTAGAGGAGAGGTTACTATAGAAAAGTTTTCCTCATTGGTTTGTTTCAACTTCTGATTTATGCAGTTTTTCTCAGTCTCAGGTAGTAGTACTCAAAGACTTTGTACAGTAGATATCTGCAAAATACTTCCACAGTGATCAAGAACAATTATGCATTCTGCAAAAATCAGATATCATAAGCACCCTCAGAATCAAGTTATTGCTTTAAAAATTCTTTGAGTTTCTTTGATTTAACCAAATTAAAAACAATTTAAAATTGTTAAAGGTTTAAAGGTGAAGTGGCATAAAGTTATCCAAAAGCAGTGTGTAAAACTGGTGGAGAAGAACATGCCAATATGCATTAAAACTGTGTTTCAAACCAGGGTTATTCTATCAAATATTGATTTCTGAACTCATTTCTAAACGGACTTCTCATTTTCTGAAAATAAATGCTCTAGATGACAATATTTTTATTTGGAATTTGGGAGAAATGTTGTTTGTAGTTTATAGAATAAAACAACAATGGTTATTGTACTCAAACTTATACCTATAAATAGCAAAATCAGGGAAACTGATTCAGAAACTAAAGTGGTCTCTATTTTTTTTTCCAGAGCTGTATATATTAAAAACTAAATTGTAATTGTGCATTTTGCTCAACATTTTCTTCCATGGTTTTTAGTAGAAGGAAGAAAGAAAGTTTATAGTAGCTTTCAGATGAGTTCTATTCTATTGTTCTCTAGGTTTGACAAGAAATATTTGGACATAGAGTGAATGAAGAGTGTGTGTGTGTGTGTGTGTGTGTGAAAGAGAGAGAGTGAGAGGGAGAGAGAGAGAAATCAAAAACATTTTATATTCCTGAGTTTTGGAATCCCCCCAAAATCCTCAAATCCCCAGCAGACATTTTATTACAACGGCATGAAAAAGTGCAGCTTTACCACTACTGCTGCTTTAACAGACCAACTGAGAGAGAAAAGAGAGAGAGAGAGAGAGAGAGAGAGAGAGAGAGAGAGAGAGAGAGAGAGAGAGAGAGAAAGAGAGAGAGAGAGAGAGAGAGAGAGGCAGAGAGACACAGCAAACGAGGGAAAGATCCTTGCATAATTTTCTTCCAAATCTCAGTGCACACTTATGTCTCCACTCTCTCAGTATCTATCACACACACACACAGACACACACACAAATGTATATACAAGACATGAAACACACGCAGACAGAAATAAGACAGAAATTTGGCACATCCCACATACAGACAGAATTTCTACACACACTTATCCTAAATGCTACTTAGCGCACACACACATGGATGTCGTATGAATTAGTGGGATTGTATGACAATCCTTGGATTCAAAAAGAGATTAAAGATGTGTAAAATCACATTCAGGCTTTTCATCAGCTCAATTCAGTCTGATTAAAGTCATATTCACCCTAAGTGCTTTTCACTCAGTAAATCAGTTACGCCGGGTAGGAATAAAACGTATGAATTATCATAACAATGTAGCATTAATGTGATTTACATTGTAAATGATTTGCTGCTTATGTAGAAGCAGCAGTTAAACATCAACCGTTTTTGTATTAGGAGCAGCAAGAGAGAGGGAGATTAAGAGAGAGAGAGAGTGGTAAAAAGAGAGAGAGTGTGTGTGTGTGTGTGTGTGTAATGAATAATACGTGGGCTGGTCAAGCTTAGAGTCAAACCTAATGATAGAAAGGTCACTCAGGAGGCAAGAATAACGAGAGAAAAGTGAAAACTCTTCTCTCTATCCATCTCTCTACCTCTCTATCCATCTCTCTAGCTCTCTCTCTCTATCTATCTATATTTCTACTCCCGCAGGGCAGCCCACAGTAGATCAGTTTGGATATGAGATATGACCTGTGGCCCCTGTGTGATGCTGTGTGATGTTCAGGCATGCTAAAGGATTCGATTTCACACATACCATTTAAAAGGAAGGTTAATACTACAGGGAGAGAGAGAGAGAGAGAGAGAGAGAGAGAGAGAGAGAGAGAGAGAGAGAGAGAGAGAGCGAAAGACATGAGTGACGCATAAGAATGATAACAGACGATGAAGTTTGTGTATTTATGAATAAACTGACCATTGAAATGACTGAATGACTTTCATCAGAAGTCAGTTTTCACTACAAAATTACAGTTTTCACTACAAAATCTGATTTAGAGTTTAATGAAATGTCAATAAATTCTTAATATGTTTGTACACTTTACAATCAGACTAATCATACTAACAAGTGCATACGAAAATACGGACGCATAAAATCACAGATAAAAATATTACAAAGTGGAAAATCTATAGTTTATTTATTTTGAGTATTTTTTTTTTAAGTTTTACATTCCAATCCCAATCTAAATCTAAATCTAATCTAATCTAATCTAATAATTAAAAGTGCATTACTCTTTAAAAGTGTGTAAATGCATTATAATATTAAATTATTATATCAGTGGCATAGAAAGGTCTTAAAATGGGATTCATTCAGGAGCAAAAACAGTCATGATGACAGGCCTGCATGTCAGCACCATGGACAGCACCTCAAATAAAAACGCTCTGAAGCACGTTTCATTAATTATATTTATACAAGTGTTTTCTACCTCTGCACAAGAGACATACAGATCAGAGAACTCTGGACCTGCAGTGTGGACAGTTCTGGCCTTTTCTGGACCTCATAAAGGCCACTAGTCTTCAGGGAATAACGTGTGTGTGTGTGTATATGTGAGGCTGTATACTTGAGACACCCTCGAATATAACAAGTTCATGTCTTTGATTAACTTGCATGAACTTTGGCGGACCTTGGAGGGCACTCAGGCTGAATGCTGTTGGCTGTGAATGTAAATTCAATCGCAATTTATTACAGGACCGTGGACAGGGTTCTAAAGCTTTACCTATTCAAAGTAAGCGCTTCCAAAGAAACATACAAACCTGAATTATACATTTATAATCCAGAAGCCATCTTTTTTATCTTTTATCTCATCCTGCTATCACAAATCTCCCTAAATCCTAGTTTCCCTTATTCTTAGTTATTCTTATGTTCAGATGTAAATATATATGTATATATTTGAACAATGGGCTGTATGTAAAGATAACTCCTTAAAATGTTTTTTTTTTTCTGAACACACTTTTTCATACTGTACATCTGTGTAAACCAAGACAATACAATAAATATATATTTCTACTTCCTAACATTTCTGTTTTCCTGTACAATTTGGATTTACACTAGACTTATTTTCTTTTTTTTCCTGGCTGTATGCCGTGGTGAGTAAGTACGAGTAAGTACGATCATGGTGAGTAAGTCTGGACCCTTTATTAATTTGTTTTCAGTTTAATTTGTTGTGTTAGGCAGCTTTAAGTTTGCTTATTTTCTATTATTATAGGTCTCCATGTGCACAAGTATGGCCCTCCCTCTTCTCCTATTACTCATTATAATGCTACACACTACACTGGATATGACCAAATTGGCAGTTAGTGATCTCCTCCAAGCGTGTTCAGCTGTTTAATGATGTTGCAGGGAGAAAATCGGAAAATATATGCAAAGCTTATCTAACCTAGCAACAGTTGCTACACGAAATAAATACTTTTTTTTCACATACTAACAATTCAGTAAGTTTATCACAGTGTGTGACAAACACTTGGCACTGCCTATGTATCTACATCTGCTACTGTAAAGAGTGAAACAGGGGTGTAGGGCATCTCTCTCTCTTCCTCTGCCTCCATTGTAGCCCAGGGCCATTTATATTCATTTGCAAATGATTAACACAGAGAAGAAAGGAGGTGGAGAAAAAACTGAGGGTGCTAAGGGAGAGTGCGGTAAAGAAAAGGAACAGAGAGAGAGAGGGAGACATTAGCATGCAGTGGTATATCTGTGATGGCTCATGGAGGCCAGCTGTTAACAGTGTTACACATGGCAGAACAGGACAGCGTGGGTAAAAAGTGTTCAATGTAGGAAGAATCCAGGAGAGCACAATATCAGAACCAAATAACGTCATAAACGCCAAATGCCTAAATATAAACCCCTGACTGAACATTACTAAATTACTCGTTCTGCAAAAAAGGTACAGTTTATTAATGTCAGTAAATGTGAAATCAGTTGCTCTGAGTTTTTGAAATGTTCCAGGTGGTGCAGGTTTTCTAATGATTGGAAGAAGAGTAATAATAATAGTAACTAGAAAACTGTGTTGTAGGCAGTCCCTACACTGTTGCTATGTTGTTGCTACTTTAACCCAACTGGGTGTTGTAGATAGTTGGTGGTTGCTATGGTGCTGCTTCTGTATCCTTGATAGTGGATAGTGATAGTGAACGATATTATATCCTAAAATATCGTGCAATATCACCCACCCTTAATTATCACATCAGGGTATGACTTTTTTAGCAAAAGAAAAATTTACACTGTTCTCCTTTCCCATTATATATCCACTAGAGATATATAGATTATATCTGTCCGGTATCATTTATTGTAAACCTGGATATCTTGAGATATTTGAAGTGTAGTATTGGTATCACCACATTCTGTATCATTGACTTCTGTTACAATCTGATGAAAATTCCTGTATTTTTTAATATCTCATTTAGGGGTCTGCCATATCATATCGTAAGCAAAATTAAAATTTTATTTTCATTTTGTTGCAGTATGGGTATTCTTGAAATATTTATGTTTTAATTAAATGTTTTGTCATATCGCCAAGAATATCGTTATAGCAAAAATACAATTAAATATTGTGATATTATTTTAGGGTCATATCGCCCACCTCTATTAGTATGTTTTAATTTGTTTACTGTTTATTCCCATCTGCAAGTTAGAACTCCATTTATCACCTAATGTGAGCCATTGGGATTTGGATTGCCTAGGATTTGAACTTGATCTCCTTATACTCAAATAGCAATAGTTAGACAGTTGAGTCAGCTGTGAAATTACATTACTTACTTAACACTTGGCAGATGCTATTTACATCTGCCAAACATATTGACTGTATAGTTACAGTATAAATGTATAGTAACAATATAGATTGAATGTATAAATTAGAAACCTTTCTAGAAATTTTTTCCACACAATTATTTACACACAGTACTCATCCACACACAAACACTGGTGTAAAGCATCAGCCAATCACACACAGCACACTACAACCTGGAGAACTGCACTAGGCACCAAGAAGCTGACAAAGAATAGAATGTCAGTCTGGGCGTAAAAAACAATTTACCTAATCTTCATGATTTTGTCCCCAGAGGAAACGTGCACAGACACAAGGAGAACATGGAAACAGCACCCAGATAGGGACTTGAACCCAAAACCCCAGCTCTGGTGGCGAACGTGCCACCCAATTATTGTAATCTTTGTGCATCAGAAGGTACTATTTTTTTTACTAATAAATCCAAGTACTAGAGGATATTAAGTATAGTAGCAGACAGCTAAAATAATCAAAAATACAATATAAATGTAGCTTAAGCTCAATCACATATAATAACTTCAATAAATTAATTATAAATCGTCAAAAAATAACAAGGCCTCCCACATGTGAATAAACAGTAAATAAACTGAAGGAAATGTGTATACATTTTCATTCACATACAATTTTAACTCCAGCTCATTTAATAATGTTTTTTAAACTCAACTAAATATATACTGTTTATACCTGAAACTAAAATGTCTAAACATGCCCTTGAATTAATTTCCTTTATCATTTTTAAGCTGGCTTCTTTTCATTTCTTTTTCCAGCGCACTGAAATAAGACTCACACACATCCTTGTTTAAACTCAAAACTGATTAAAATGCACATCCTTAATTGCATTTGTACTTGCCTTTCAATACCCAGCCTTAGATTCCGAGACCAGTAAAGTCATAAATGGCAGCAAATCCCATCTCGTGTCTCTGCTGTCATCTGATTCTCTACAATTAAATGACTGACTTGTATTTCAAACATGTGCACTCCCAGAGCGGCAGGCCTGATTGAACTGGAGCATGGCTGTGTGAAATTGAGGCGAGCAGTGTATTAACTTAGTGATGAAGGTAATAAGGCAAATCAGATACTGACCTTAAGACAAGGGAATGTATTAGCAGACACTATTACCACTATTACAAAAACACTCAGAGATGAGATCACACATTTGGAGGCACGGACATTATAAGCATTATGGACCATAAAGCAAACATTTGGCGCATATTTCTATTATTTTAGTGGGCTATTAGTGTAAGATTTTACACTACATTACCAGCTAGCGCTAAGCAAATGTGAAATGTGAGAAAAACAGAAAAAGAAAAGGTAGATGTTGATTTGATTTTACATCAATCAGGCATAACATTAAAACCACTTGTCCAGTACTATGTAGGTTCCACTTGTGCTCCAAAACTCTTCTGGTCTATCAGGGCAGGGATTCCACAAGACCCTTAAGACCCAAGATATTACATTAGCAGCAGATATTTTCCTTCCAGATATCAATGCATCAATGGCCTCTTTTCCACTACATGACTGAATGGTTCTTGGCATGGATGTTAACCATTCAGGCAGTTTTTCCACACAGACTGATATTTTCAGCACAGTTTACTAACCATGCTTAAGGCCACAGAAACCTTCAGGCAGAGGGTTTTTATGATGTAGGGATCTGCTGTTTGGTTCCACACTTGCAACAACACCTCCTTGTTCCAAAAGATCTGACTTTTTATATTTACAGTTTGCAGAAATACTGGAGATTGCATCTTTGCTATGCCAACACTGTGGTAGTGATGTTTGCAATGCTGGTATCGATGTTGGGCGAAAAAATTACAGTTTATCTACACTTAAAAATCTAAAGTCTATGTATTTTTACATTCCTAATCTTGCTATTTGCTAATTATCCATCTCAAAAATAATTACTTCTTTTCTGTCGACCAGTTCTCCTCCGAAACCAAATATCAATGCAACACGGTCCACCGAAATCTCTCTGTCTCTCTTTTTCCCTGTAATTAGTGTGGAAATAAGTCCTAATTACGCTGCAAGACTCTGATGTTTTAGCGCTGAGCTGAGGGACGTCAACATCAGCCTGAGTGACAGTGCAGATGTCCCTACATGAACAAGCAGTGACGTTAAGCAGCTTTCTTTCTTTCTTTCTCTCTGGCTTTGGTTTTTACTGGACATCTTCGCCCTGTTCATCCATCTGGGATTGCAAAAGAAATCTTGTTAAATATCAAACAAGTTATTGTTTATAGGAGGGCATCTTTAGTTTGAAAATACACAGACTGGAAGATTCAAAGCCAAAAGTCTTGGGAAAAATGAGAAAAGAAAAAAACAAATGCCTGGCTCTTTCCCTTACTTAAATGCTCTGGCTAAGTCGCGAGATGGACAAACGAATATAACACCAATAAAAACTTAATGACGTGTGCTTAGGGCAAGATAAGCTCATAAAAAGATGCTGTGTGAGTGTGTGAGTGTTATTGCACTTAGACTTGGATCGAAAAGGGTGTGTGCTGTTTGTGTTTGCACTGGTTTAATATCAGAGCCTGGAAATGGCAACGTTTCAGACTGATTAAAAAGAAAAGATGTAAACACAGACTCCATTGCTGTTCCAACTGTAAACTAGACAGTAATTCTTAAGGATTATTGTACTAATTAAAGAAGCATTTCCATTGCTTTATTTATAATGTTTTGAAATGTAACAAATTGTATTATAATATAATAAAAGGTTAGTAGGGCAGTGCAGTGGGTGGATGCGCAGAAATCACATCCACATTCAATACAGAAGACCACACACACACTTATCCCACAGGTCAGTGCAGCTTTCTTTACTGGCACACAATACTAGTTTCTCTAACATGAAATTTGACATGTAAGTATATTAAACTAAAAAATAACCAAATGACTGTATTGCTGTATTGAGAGATGTTTAAGCAGTTAATTCAACAGTTGCAATTCCATTTTTCATCAGGAAGTGTCGTTTCTTTTTCTCTGTATGTGCGTGTGTGTGTGTGTGTGTGTGTGTGTAATGTTCAGATTACACAGAGGTTTAAGTGGCACTGCTGCCAACTCACACTGGATCACCCAGCAGGCACAGCAAGAGGTGGACACGAGGAGAAATGCACACCTGACAGCACAGAGCGATGAGAGAGAGAACGAGAGAGAGAGAGAGAGAGAGAGAGAGAGAGAGAGAGAGAGAGGAGCTGAAGAAGTGAAGGGATTGCTGAGACAGTCAAGGAAGGTGGAAACAGCATGAAAAAACATGCTTCTAATATGATTAGGCTTGCTGTATTTCACTGCATTTGTGTATGTGTGTGTGTGTGTGTTGGGGCAAAGAGGGGAAGAAAATCAGTGAGAGAGGGAGGAGAGAGAAAGAATAAGAGTCAGCTAAACTGTTTTAGCAACTTTGTCATGACAAGAAAAAGAAAAAAAAAGAAAAAAAAATACCCAAAACACTTATGTGGTAAAATAGGGCTGGAAATGCAAGGTAATGCTTATTTCACCACTGAGTTGGAATATTAATTACAGTTCAGTGTGCCCTCTGTCTGCTGACTCTAAACACGTCATCCCTACACAGCTTTCCTTCTGCATTAATTCCAAAGCAACGGTGCTTTGGTGCTTTAATTTTTTTTATTTAGCTGAATGTAAGTTATGATGTAAGCTGGCTAAAATGTAATGTTGTGTTGTTAAGTAATTAATATCCGAACATTAATCTTCCGAACATTGCATACCATCTCTTGTACAGCATGGGGAGCAAAACTAGCCTGCTATACACAGCACGGTTTTAAAGTCATGGTGTAAAGTAACCTAAATTCAACATCAACATTCAACTTGTTAAATGTTGGCACTCAATCTGATATTGGTTGTGACAGATCAAGATTTCCAACCGAAAACCCAAAAGTTGGTCACCAACATTTTCAGATACTTTTTTAACTGGTTAAATGCATGCTGTGATGCAGGGTGACTGAATCTATTGGTTTTAAGTGGCAACGTTCAGCAAACATTGGTTCCAGTGCTGAAAGCCTAATATCTGCTAAGCTTTATAATGCTAAAAACTAATATCCACATATTGCCTGTTGGTGATGTGTTGCTGTTTTTAAATCATAGTTTTAAATCATGTTAGTTTTTGACAAATATGTGCCTTTGATTAACATGATTGGCTGGAATCAGCCGGCAATGTCTATAAACACTATCAAAATGCAACGCCTTCCAGACATCACATGCCAGATTTGCAATCACAAAAAATGCCAACATTCAGTTGTGAGGTACAGAGACCAAAACCTCACATCTGCTCAACTTCATGATGTTGACATTCACACACTGTAAAACTCTTAATGATGTAAGGCTTGGATGCAGCTTCTCGGCTTTGAAAACCCATTCCATAAAGTTCACTACACTCTACTGTTCTTAAGCCTTTGTAATCTGAAGGCCACAAGTTTGGAGGTCTTTAGTGATTTGTTCTGCGGAAACTATGTACCTCAGCACCCGCTGATTGGAACGTGAGTTCAATGACTTGTATGGGTGGGAGAATCCTTTTGGAAATATAATGTAAGTTGTTGTTTTTAAGTCATTGTGTAGATAACTGAAATTCAACATCTGGCTTACACTCAAGCTTCATGTCTATGCAATGCTGCTTTTTAATGGATACATGATTAGAAATTCCAATCAAAATTCTACAGTCAACATCAGGTTTGACTATTTTAAATGCAAGTCTGTTCACTCAACAGCCACATTTGCAACACTGTCTGGCAGTTATTATCAGTCACACAAGACCCAAATGTAGCTCCTTCCTAGTTAGAGTTTCTGCAGGTCTGGAGCCTTACCACTAGGAGCAAGACAGGAATATCACCTGGAGATAGTACTAGTTATTTGCGGAAAACAGGATACCAATACTGCAAGAACTAATATTTGCTGCAGTTGCCATCTGTTCATTCTTTAAATGTCTACCTATAACCCTACACTAAACCATTTAACTATTAATCCATCCATTTACTATTCACCTGTCCCATCGTTCTCAATCCTTCTCAGATTGATCCAGCCATTTTTACACCTCTAGAGCTACCATATCTGAATTATGGCCATTTACAGGCTCAGAGTAATCAATGACGATGAGCTAAAGCATTCCTCTCTCTCTCTTTCCCTCTCTCTATCTCTACCTCCCTGTTGATCGATAATTGATGGATGCAGCTGTCTCATTAGCGTGCTAAGCACTGCGATAGTTTCATGTGTTTATTCATTATGAGCTATTTTTATTTATCTCTTTGTTTATTTATGAAGCGCTCACTAATGGCTCACTGTTGACCTTTCTCTGCCTCCTCCTTCCATCAGTACGAGGAAAAGAAGGGATGAACTGAAGTCAGAAGTAATGGAGATCAGGTCATGTGAATATGTGAATATTAATAGTAGTGACTGCACTTTGGTTTGCTAAAAATGGAATTGATTTTTTTTTTAGAAAAATTGATTGATGCATTACAGCATTGATTTAAATGGTAGAAAATGGCATGTTAAGATTTGCAGATTACATAGAAGAGTCCTTGGCCACCTGTACAGGGGGCTCTAATGTCAACACAGTGCAACACTATTAAGATCTAGTGGGAGGAGTGAGATGACACAGAATAAATCACTATCTACTATGAATCTTTACATGTAAACTAATAATTTAAAAACTGTACTGTGTATTTGAACATCAATACAGTATTGTAAAACATGTATAACATAAAATCACCATATTTAAATATGGTACCCAAACATATTTCTCTTTCCTGTCATTGTTTATTCATGTTATAAGTGAATTTCAAATAAATGACTACATCTCTAAGTATAAAGGCAATATGACCAATCCATGAAGGTAGAAAAAACTTTTGAAGGTCCCAGTGTGGAACTCTCGCTAGAACTGACCCTGCCTTAAGGGCACACACTTATTATGATTTTATAGTGATGTAATTTTGCTATTTCACTTGAAATATTCCATCTTTTTTAATTCAGCACACAGCAACCAAGAACCTGTGTGTGTATGAGGGAGATATATAGGAATACAGAGAAAGAGAGAGAGAAAATGAACACAAAATGCTGTTTTTTTTTTTTACTCTCTTTCTTACTTTCTCTCTCACTCTCTCTCTTTCTGTCTCACTTTCTCTCTCTCTCTGTCATACAACAATGTACAATTTACTGCATCAGCAAATCTACACACCTACTGAATGTTTAACACACACACAGATAATTACCCATGCCACTACACAACATAACTTCTGGAATGTACATCTCTCTCTCTCTCTCTCTCTCTCTCTCTCTCTCTCTCTCTCTCTATCTCTCTCTCTATCTCTCTCTCTCGCCTTGTAACACTGGCACAGCATCCCAAAATGCAGCTCAACTAATTTGAGCCCAGCTTCTTTCCCATAAGCCCTCTCTCTCCTCCAGCTGAGAGCGATCTAGCCCAGCCGTTTCTGAGCGTAATCCAGCGGCTCATAGCCAGACTGAGAAAGAGCTGGGCCATCACACTGCGTTATGGAAAACTGCATCTGAAACTAGTGGTATACGATATATACCAAATACGTCGGCTGATTTTCCATTCTCAGAAATGCTACTTATGAAGATATCATGTTAATATACAGTATTAAACATTATTATTTTAAATACTGGTTGATTGATTTGTAGAAGAGCATGCTTCATACAATGGCGTTCTGTCCATTTTTTTCATAAGTAAGGGTTTTATCTACAGTTACAGAATAAAGGAATCGCTATTATGCGATAAGGAGTGCACAGAAAGGAGAGTCGGATTTTGGAACAACACGGGAAAATAACCTGCATATTAATGAAGCCTAAACACTCTGGAAAAGGGCTTTTAGACTCGAGAGAGGAATCAAACCATAGTTTCGTTACTCTGGATGAGGCTCCCTGTTTCAGTCCGCACTGTGGTTCATGGTACCGTTAACACATTATTTCGGCTTGGCTGAAAAGTCAAAGATGTGAAAGCCCCATTTAACATTATATGGTTCACTTTGTAATTATTCAAAACACACACTAAATTTACATTAACACATGTGAAGAGCAGCAGAATACTTCATGAACCAGTATTTAGAAAATCCAGGGCGGGCTTTTTATGGTGGTCTTAGCTTGAAAGTTGACAAAAACAGGAGCAGTTTGTGAATACATCCCATATAAGTCTATGGGAAACAACAGATGGATAGAGGGATGAAAAAGAGGGATTGAGAGGGTGCTGGCATGCACAAGGAGAGATACAGACAGGAAAGAGCTTCAGAGCAGCAGAATCAACCATCCTCAACACACTAGAAAACACAATTTGTAGATTATGAAAATTATTTTAATTGACAGTTTGTATTTTGCAATCAATGCAATCAAATTGTCAAAGCAATGCTTCAAAATCTGCACTGTAATCAATTCCTGTATTTTTACAGTAAAACAGTAAAAAATAACTGTTTAACAATGTTCTGCCTTAAAACTGTAGAACACAATGCAGCTTGGGATGCCCTATGAAAACTGTATAAAATGTATACTGTAATGTATATGAAACCTGTAGGTATGTATATGAAAAATATGCATTCTAATATTCCTATATTGACCAATAATGCACACACACACACACACACACACACACACACACACACACACATATATATATATCTGGACAGTGACAGTGTTTTGGCCCTAATGAGTGTATTGTAGTTTCTGCCTGTCACTGAGAATCAGTGGCTACATTGATCTGCTGCTGGAGCTTTTTTAATAGATTTTTTTCTGCATATATTATTGGTGCTGTAGCGTCCCTGTGGAAAAGAGACTCAGTTTCTAATCACTCTTTAGAGAAAGAGAGAGAGAGAGAGTGAGAGAAAGAGAGAGAGAGACTGAGCCAATGTATGTACAGGAGAAATGTTCCAGAATAATCTACCAGGTGGGAGCGATTTCAGTAGAGACATGATGCTAATCAAAATGATTTGCTGCCAGCATGTGTGTATATATATGTGTGTGCATGTGTTAACGTGTGTGTGTGTGTGTGTGTGTGTGAGTACGCATGTGTGAGCATGTGTGTGTATTTTTCTGGCAGGAGGGTGGGAATTTGACACTTCACAGGAACCATTTTAATCATCTCCTCGTTTCCTGCTCGCTTGTTTATTTATAATTTATTTGTTCAAGTAATAAGCAGGTAAGGGTGTAAACACACACACACACACACACACACACACACACACACGAAAATACGCACATTTTACACATATACCTCATTAATTTTGGTTTAATGGCCACACTCCCTTCAATCAGAGCCCTTCAGTTCAAAGCCTGCAGGGTCACATAGCACTACAGTTTAGTGTGCTCGGCTCTAACACACCTGGATTAGGCTGATAATGAGCTCATGGGCTGAATAAAGTGTGTTAAAATGGGAAAATTACTAACATGTGCTGCAGCCAGAGGTAAAGAGGAGCCTGTTTTACTGTACTGCCAAAGTCTTACATTATATATACAGTATATACACTGTAAATTATGTGTATATATTTGTGAAAGGACAAATTGCTGAAATACACATAAACCACCATCACAAGGTAATGATTTATAACTTACAGAGTCTATATGGGAACATTTTACATGCATATAATGTACATATAACATTCACTGAATACAGATTTCACAGACATAAGTGGCATGTCATTTTAACATGCATCACTATATATTCATTTTCTTTGCTTCATATATGAATGTTGTGCATAAATAGTGATGAATAGAACAGAATTAATGGTCCAAGATGATTCAGAATGGAATATTTGTACATTAACATACAACGGACAGTAAACATTTGGGGATAAAATTTTGTTCTGTTCTGTTTTTGTATACAGTGAGTTAATATATATATATATATATATATATATATATATATATATATATATATATATATATATATATATATATATATATATTGCATTAGTATAGAGAGAGATAGATAGAGAGAGTAGTAAATGGTGACTAAAGCTATAATGCTAGCATGCTACAGCTTTCAAGCTTTCATTAGACACTTATCGAGGAAGGACCAGAGGCTGTAGTTTAGATACACTTCCAGTAAAGCATAATGGAAGTGCTTTATACTCCTCACTTTGAGTGTGTGTGTGTGTGTGTGTGTGTGTGTGTGTGTGATGCTTTCTAAGCCTACACTGATTATAAAAACGATGAAAGTAGAAAAAAGCTAGGTGGATATATTCCCAAAAGACATTCAAACATTAAAATACAAGTGTTTTACTCTGTTTTATTTTAAAACATATGTTTTGTTAGTGTGTGATAGATTATATTATTACGTAATATGTTATGTCATGTAATTGGGCTAATATTAGCATATATCTGCATATTTTCCAATAGCTATAAAATCACAGTTCATCTTGGTGGCTTACTTTTTATAGATTATGGATAAAATCAGATCGATTTTGGCCGGTACTCAACATTATGAATATAAATGGGAAAATCTATAGTACTAAAACAAATTCCTGCCCTCTCTCTCTCTCTCTCTCTCTCTCTCTCTCTCCCTCTCCCTCTATGTTTATAAGCCTCCTGGGAAAGTTTATCAAAAATTCATCAGCTTGCTGGGTCTCTTGTAGGTCTAATGCTGAACTCGGATTTCACTCCAGATATCTGTCATGTGGTCTAACAGTGAGATGGGCAAGAGGGACAGGAGACACTCAGAAAGCGAGAGAGTCATTATGAGTATGTGTGTTTATGTGTGTGTGTTTGTGTCATTCTCTGTTTCAGATAAAATTATTATCATTATGCTGATGGCAAAAACACATGCAGCTCGCTGTTTAACACTCAAGTAAACTGAAGCTAGAACTCATAAGTAAGGCAAACTGTTACTCGATTGCTTGAGCATAAAATCTATGTGGAACCGGTGACACTGAGCATACAATGACGGTGGCAGTTGGGCTAGGCACAGCCTTAGGGGGCTTTCACACCTTTCACACACTTTCACAGCAGGTGTGAAAGGGGTCAAAAATCACTGTCCGAATCAAAGGACTAAAATTTGGTCAGAGCAAAGAGATGGTCTCACTCTGGATCTACTGGTCTCTGCTCCAGTTTATCTGCATTGTAAAATCACTTTTTAGATGGTTTGAACTTTTTAGTGGTCTCATAGTTTTGGTTCAGTTCCTACCAAACATATAAAACAATATTCTAAAAATATATATATTTAAATTGACTTCAAAAAGGAGCAGAGTAGAAACCTATAAAAAATGTATGTTGACCTGCCAAACTTAATGTAGAAATTTGGTTAAGAAGAGTAGAGCAGCACATCCGCCTCTCAGCACTCTCTAGCTTTAGCATTAGCGTTAGCGATCTAGCCCAACTCAAAGAGACAGGCAGAGTCTATGGCTAAAAGCTCCATTAGCTGAAATAATTTGACTTAAAGCACACTGCCAGCTTACATTACCAAGCAGCATCTCATTCTCAGAGCCGTGGCCGGTGGAACTGTGGCTGAACCAGTTTCAGCTTTCAGAGGAACGTGATTATGATCAGAATAACTGGAGGGTAACTGGCCTCAGATCAGCTGGAGAATTTTTACAGTGCTACTGCTGTCACTGGTACACACTGATACATTTAGAAAAGGAGGGACAACAGATAACATGAAAGAGAAAAAGAGAAAGAGAGGCAAGAAACAGACAAAGAATGTGAAAGAGAGAGAGAGAAAGAGAGAGAGAGAGTAGCAATAAATCAAATGCAAACTAATGCTCATCAGCACCATTACACTGATACTGGTGTCCCACAACCATGTTGATAAATTTATAGGTTTTAACAGCATCAAAAACACAGCAAGCATTTTTAAAATGCAATTTTCACTTGGCGTCCCACAGCTGACATCGTTAACTTCAAAGTCATTGCCCAGGCACTTCAAATTATTTTGGAATAAAAAAATAAAAAATAAAAAAAAATAAAAAAAATAAGATGAGACTTAAAAAAAAAATTGCTTTGCTTTTGTTCTGCCTAAGATTTACAATGCTAGGAGCTCCTAATCCTGCTGTGAAGATGCTATCATAAAAATCCTTTCTAAAATGAAATAAGAAACCTGACCAGATGACTATTGAAAAAGAAGCTGACTAACTTTTAGAACTATACAGAAGAACAGAACACTTACCAGTTCTACTGCATTTAACTTGTTGACAATAAGAACCGATCGATAAGTTGCTAATATACACAAAAGACTTATTTTATATTGGGCCTAACTACACTATTTTTCACAACCTAATCTAATCTAGAAAATATTGCCATGTATAGACAAAAATATTTGGCCAACTGTGCAGATTTTCACATAATTCATCTTTAAATCCCTGAACAAATGCAACTTTAGATCATAAGAAACCACATACCAACATAATAGCAACTGGTCAGATCTATGTGGCCAGACGCAAGAAAGTAAATACAGGAAGAAGGTCCTGTGTTATGATATTTCTGTGCAGTTTAACATGCATCAACAGCAGAGATGCCATTCTTGATATCAAGCAATAACCATCAACACAAGTTGAGAGTTGATTAGTTCATTTTTGACTGGACCATGGCCAGATGAAGATCCTTTCAAGGGGCTCCCAGTCGTTTTCGCTCTAAAGTGTGGGTGTAAAAATTAAGATACCTCTAGTCAAGACACCCTAAGTCACCTCTAATATCAGAAATAAAGGGAGAACTGATCTCAATTTATGTGCCCTATTCCTATGTTGTGCAACCCAAGCATTACTGACTCTAAATGAACCTCAATGCAGTAGTCTAAATTGGATTTCTGACAGTATTCTGCTTTATTCTGTAAAGCTTGTATAACCCAGCAATAATAAACGGAGCATATGTGTATATGTCAATTAACTGTTGATATGACATAAATGTACCAATAAAGATGATTTTAAATGAAAGTAATTTCATTGATGCTTTGGCAATGCTGTAACTAAATGTGATCATGCCACTACAGCTTACTCAACTGGAATACATTACAGACTTAAGAGGGTGAGTGTGAGAGACAGAGAGGTGGAGACAGTGAGTGTATGTGTGTTAGTCAGCTGATTTTTCCTCTCCCACCGCTGAAATGGAGCTGAGTATGGGCTCCCGTATGGATATGAGTGGAGGCACAGCGGGGCGAATGAATAAATGAACTGATGAACTGCCTTAGAGGAGAGAAACGGAGGCGTGAGTCCGACTGACGGCAGAGAGAGCTCAAATTACAGCAGCTTAGAGATCACTGCACACGCACACACTTTAATGCATACAGTTGTGGTCAAAAGTTTACATACACTTGTAAAAAAACATAATGTTATGGCTGTCTTGAGTTTTCAATAAGTTCTACAACTCTTATTTTTCTGTGATAGAGTGATCGGAACACATACATGTTTGTCACAAAAAACAGTCATAAAATTTGGTTCTTTCATAAATTTATTATGGGTCTGCTGAAAATGTCACCAAATCTGCTGGGTCAAAAATATACATACAGCAACATTAGTATTTGGTTACATGTCCCTTGGCCATTTTCACGGCAACTAGGCGCTTTTGGTAGCCATCCACAAGCTCCTGGCAAGCTTCAGGTCGAATGTTTGACCACTCTTCTTGACAGAATTGGTGCAGTTCAGCTAAATGTGATGGTTTTCTTGCATGAACCCGTTTCTTTAGCACTGTCCACATGTTCTCAATGGGGTTTAAGTCAGGACTTTGGGAAGGCCATTCTAAAACCTTAATTCTAGCCTGGTTTAGCCATTCCTTTACCACTTTTGATGTGTGTTTTGGGTCATTGTCTTGTTGGAACACCCAACTGCGCCCAAGACCCAACCTTCGGGCTGATGGTTTTAAGTTTTCCTGCAGAATTTGGAGGTAATCCTCCTTCTTCATTATCCCATTTACTTTCTGCAAAGAACCAGTTCCACTGGCAGCAAAACATCCCCAGAGCATAATACTAACACCACCATGCTTGACAGTAGGCATGGTGTTCCTGGGATTAAAGGCCTCACCTTTTCTCCTCCAAACATATTGCTGGGTGTTGTGGCCAAACAGCTCAATTTTTGTTTCGTCTGACCAGAGAACTTTCCTCCAGAAGGTTTTATCTTTGTCCATGTGATCAGCAGCAAACTTCAGCCGAGTCTTAAGGTGCCTTTTCTGGAGCAAGGGCTTCTTTCTTGCACGGCAGCCTCTCAGTCCATGGCGATGTAAAACACGCTTGACTGTGGAGACTGACACCTGTGTTCCATCAGCTTCCAAATCCTTGCAGACCTGCTTCTTGGTGATTCTTGGTTGACTCTTGACCATCCTGACCAATCTCCTCTCGGCAGCATGTGATAGCTTGCGTTTTCTTCCTGATCGTGGCAGTGACACAACTGTTCCATGCACTTTATACTTGCGTATAATTGTCTGCACAGTTGCTCTTGGGACCTGTAGCTGCTTTGAAATGGCTCCAAGTGACTTCCCTGACTTGTTCAAGTCAATAATTCGCTTTTTCAGATCCACACTGAGTTCCTTTGACTTTCCCATTGTAGCTTTTGTAGCTGAGTCTAATCACTGGGTCAAATGAGCCCTATTTAAATGGGCTCATGAGAAGTCAACAGCTGTAGTCAATCAGAATCACTTACAAGAAGTGAAGAGGCCATGACATGAAGCTAATTTGATTGACACAACTCGCTACATCACCAAAATTGACAAATTTTGTTGCTGTATGTATATTTTTGACCCAGCAGATTTGGTGACATTTTCAGCAGACCCATAATAAATTTATGAAAGAACCAAATATTATGACTGTTTTTTGTGACAAACATGTATGTGTTCCGATCACTCTATCACAGAAAAATAAGAGTTGTAGAACTTATTGAAAACTCAAGACAGCCATAACATTATGTTTTTTTTACAAGTGTATGTAAACTTTTGACCACAACTGTACATACACAGCATAGTGGTGATGGAGAAAGTGAGAGAGAGAGAGAGAGAGAGAGAGAGAGAGAGAGAGAGGGAAAGAAAAAGTGATGTTTACTGTAACGTCTATGTATTAACGTTATCTATATACATACATGTATACTGTTCTTCCAACAAGTAGACACACAGTATATGAGAAACCTTCCTTCATTCATTTAACCTACACTTATTAAGTACATGTTCCTTATCTTTAAGGTGAAATGAGATATAAAATATATAACACAGAAGCAGGATTGCTTCTAAAAAAAAACTTTGGAAGTGTGGAAAACACCAAACAAATAACACAATATCTGTGAAACTGTACATTATACATCCAAATATTAGTGAGCACCACTTCCGATCAATTCATTTAGCTTAAGCTGCACCCATTTGCAAATTCACTCACACAGCTTGTCTAGTCCATATTCAGAAGTACTGGCAATAGAATAGAAGTAAAACAGTGTTTCTCATCCAGATTTTTAGGGATGAGACAGGGTGGTGACCATCCAACATCCTGACCTTACTAAAGCTCTTTTTACAGAATGCAATCAAATCTTCACAGCAGTACCACAAAATCTAGTAGAAAGCCTTCCCTGGACAAAATAGACTTACAAAAGAGTTACTCCAGAAAAGAGGCAAGCTTGATTGCAGAAGAAACAGTCTGTAGGAATTGTTTTTCTGTTTTCTTTCAAAGTCAGGAATTTAAAGTCACAGCCATTTTATCATTTCAACAAACAGGGGTTAATAAAAACAGCTTAACTGCTTAATCTGCTTAAACACAAATGTATTCAAACATAAATACCTAAAATTGGAAAAATCTGAATTTTTTACAACCCTTTCCAGACTTGTGCATGTTGCTACCGGCCGGATACTTGATTGGCTGTAGCAGAATTTGACCTTAACCTTCTCCAAAAGTCTAGATGTCTGAGGTCAAAGGTTATACTACACTGGAGAGCAGACAGTATGGCAAACCACTAGGGTCAGTCCTGAGGCCTTCTGGTGACCCCAGTGTGTGTGACTGTGAGAGTAAGTGTGTGGAACAGTGTAAGAGATGACGTAAGGGTCACTCTGTTCAACCCGGTCTATGTCTACCCAGCTTAATGACCCCTCTAGAGATTCAACTGTCTGTTCTGCTAAGCTTAGAGTGAGATTAATACCCTCTCTCTCTATGTGTGTGTGTGTGTGTGTAAGAGGGAGACAGAAAGATCTTGCCATAAGCTAGCCATAAACATTCATGTTTAAAAGCTCAGATCACACAGACAGAGCAAGAGAGGAAAACATCAGAGAGAATCACTGTTCTCAGCCGTCTGCAGGTTCTCCAACTCCAAAACTCAAGAACCAACAATGAAATCGTAGTTTAAATCAATGTTTTCAGTGAAAACCAAGCTACTGATGATTTGGTAAAAATAGGGTGATTAAACAACACTTTGAAATAATGACTAACTGGATTGCAGTATATAAACATTATAATTATTTTAGATGAAAGAATAGATGCCATATTGCCAATCCATAGAGTTGACTACAAAATCAGAATGTCTCTGTATATAATGCTAACATTACACGGCATTATGAAGCACTTTTTAGGTAAAAGAAAAACAAAACTATATCATCCCCTACTTTTCCTGAAGTTTATCACAATCGATCATATTGACTGTATGAATCTTTTGAAAATTAAAGAGCATAATATAGCACTTTTTAAATAAAACAATATAAGTCATATTGCCCCTACATTTTCTGTAGTGTATTACAATCTGTTACCATGCGGATTGTATATTTGATGGTGCTTTTTTTAAATAAAACAACAGAATCTATATCACCATACACTTCCTGTATGTTTTTTAATGATTTATTAATTACTTTTGTTTTTAAACATTAACTGGTTAGGAGTAGCTAGGTAGCTAGAATAAAGTCTAGATTTTTTTTTAAAAGTCAGAATAGAAAAAAAGTCTCAAGGAATGTAAAGGCACTTTTTTTGTCCTTGCTGAATAATCTTGTTTCACACAACAGAGTCTGGTTCGTGCACATGAAATAATTATTTTTCTCACTCACTTCTTCTATTCTTTATCACACACTGTTCTATCTGCAGAAAAAAACAACTATATATCAGACTTTCTGCATTTCCATCTTAATACAATACACAAAGATGTTACTTTTAACAGTACTAATATGAATCATTCGCATCACTAATGACTAAAATTGTCCTTTTGCTATTTTTATGCAACTTGCAGAGGAGTTATTACAGAGCAAAGCTACCCCCCCTAAAAAAATAATGCAAAATAATCACCGGGCAGGGAACAAATAGTGCTGAGAAGGGAAGAAAGAGAGAGAGAGAGAGGGAGAAAGAGAGGGAGAGAGAAAGAGAGAGAAGGTAGAAGGATTTTTAGAAGGTCTGCATTCTCTGGTCCTCTAGGGTCCGAGCTTCTATAGCTTACTACAGAGCTTTATTTTCTGCGATTTCCTACCTTTGTTAAGAAAGGGACAGTGATGTATGAGTTTGGAGCACAGGGCCTGTTAAAAAAACTGTCCTACTCTGGATTCTCCCACTATAGACCTCACTTTAGAGGATTATGGGATGGAACAAAGTTACAGAGTGATCTTACTGTACTAAAATGCATTCGGGAGAATAGATTAACCTTTATCTGTTTTTCCGGGATTTGCAATGTGTCTTCCGTTCTCTTCCCTCCTCCCTCAACAGATTATTTAGTCTGATTGTGTAATTGAGGCTTGTATAAGCATTTTGCTCAGACAAATAGTTTCAGCATAGTTGTGCACCCTTCTCATGCCAAGAAGAAACAAATAAGCAAGCAACATCCATGCAGGTAACCATGTGCACAGCAACCACTTGGTAAAACCATAGACATTTGAACAAAATCACAGCAACCACAATGGCAATGTCCAATAAACCACTTAGCAAACCATAGCAAACACATAGAAAAAAAAAGTAGCTTTGCAATGGCCAGGAATGACCTTAGCCAGAAGCTTTTAAAGGACCAAAGTTCTTTCACTTAATGTAAAAGTTCTTAAGCAGTTTAAAGGTCCTTCACACATCCATGTTAATATGTTGTTAATGCTAATATGCTTTTAGGAATCTGGGCCATAGTTCTTTATAGAAGCACCTTTATTATTATCATCTTTATTTTATAACAACCAATTTTTTAGTTAGGTATACACCTATAGGGTTAATTATATACATATTTTAATATATTTATATAAATGCTATAATAAAACATCCATAACAACTCAATAATTAATGACTGTAGCCTATTTTTGTGCTACCAACTAATTCTAAGTAAAGTAGCATAGCACCTAACTCCTAGTCTAAGTCCTAGTCCAAAGTCTAAAACTATCCCTTATGAGTTCCACAGTGTGGAAAATCATGTCAAAGCCTTGAACTTTTAGTTAACTAGCAGAGCATGTTGTCCATTTAAAACAAATATCTAAATGGCTAAAGTTTCTAAATGGCTGCTACCACTGCCACAATGTACTTTTGTCTATTTTTATATATAAAACAGTGTCAAAAAACACAATTAGTCTATTGTAGCTTACCTAACATCTGCACAAACTGTATCTTAAGTCGAGTGTGCATTGATTACTATTTAGTCTCCACCTACATGTTAGCTACATAATAAAAATGATTAAATTAAGATTAAAACTAGATATCAAACTTTCACTTTTTTAAAACTGTACACTGAACTACATCATTAAAATGAAGGAGAAAACAGCAGGAACAGTTGAGATGATGCAAGAAAGAAATTCTTCTGACCACTTTAGATAACCAGATCACACACACACACACACAGAAGCTGGCAACACTTCAAGGTGCTCAGCTGATGTGAACAGTGTGAAATGGTGTCGTTTTCATTGCAAAGCTCAGAGGCAAAGGATTTCCCATCTGAATGAGAACTGAGAAAGCTCTATTCCTCCAGCACTGACATCAACACTGACTCTCCAGCCAACGAGCATGAAGCAGGACGTCAAGATCTGAAAGCAAAACACAGGCTGACTGACCATGAAACGACACGCATACACACTAGAGCCGAAAACAGAGCGTCAACTTTGGGAAAAATTAAAGAGAGAAAAAGAGAGAGAGGGAGATTAACTGTCTTTGCGGCCACAAAACACGATTCATCTCAGTGCAATCCAAGCAGAGTGTGTGTAATCGCAATGATACACGGCTGTAATCCATTTAAACCTGCCTCACTGTGAAGCTGCTCACACATCACATCACACACACACACACACACACTGCAATATATTCCTATTTACTTTACATATTCTCATATATACCCTTACACATATTCACTTAAACACCCATAACAGGATCAAAAACATGGCTACACACCCATACACTCTATCTATATTTATAACCTGGACTATCCCAGACACATCACATGAAGCACCACAGTGTATCAGAAGTTCTGCAGAAAAGCCTGTTTGATCTGCACAGCTCCAGAAACGTTTAGAGAACACATCACTGTCGTCCAATCACTCACAGTGATCAAAGCCAAACTGCAACAGAGATACAGAGAACAAACGAGGGAATGGACAGAACCACATACACTTCAATTAACATCTTCATTTATATTCTAGTAATCAAAATGTATTTTACTGAATACAGTATTTTGTACTACATTGTTATAGCAAAATTGTTTTGCTTTATTGTCTGCTATTGTCTACCCTTACAGTCAAGAAGTGTGAATCATGCTTTGAGCCACCGCTGGCTCAAAGGACACGCTTTACACATGCATTTCTTTGCAAGCTGAGAGATTCGGAACGGAAGCAGCAATTTAAGTTTAATAAATATATGTGATGATATGTTTGATAATATTGCAGGGGTTTTCATGAATATGACTCGGAGGAAACCCTAAGACTAAATGCTTGTAGTAATCTATTGGTTGCAAAAGAAAATGCTTCCACTTAATGAGTAAAATTAGTAATTTTACAGATAATAACAAAATAAAATAACAAGACGATAACCAATGTGGATGTTTCCACTGATCATTACCATGAAAAAAAAAAACAAAAAGCTCTTCTATATGTCTGTTTGGGCCCATTTAACAATCCAAGTGCCTCAATAAATTTACATACATTACAAACAACCAGTTCTGATCCCTTTTGTGCATCACAACAATGAAATAAAAGTTATTGACCTCTTTTTTACAATAAGAAAAAATATTAAGGTGTTCTCTCATTCAATTCATCTGACACAATATTCAGAACTGTGTCTTGGATCTTATTGGTTAAATGGGTTAAATACATCACACTCACACCAGTGAAATACTTCAGTAAAGCTCAAAAAGCCTCCTCCATAAAACTCTGGCCAAAAGTAAATTAGCAAGCTCCTCCTCACTTATCTTACCCAGACTTGCTCGTTCACTACCGGCAACTACATTAAACACAACCCCTGCATTAAAGGGGTAGTGATTTATGACCATCTAATACTGTGAGCGTGGAGATACACACACACACACACACACATACACACACACACACACACACCGCCCCTTTAATTAGCTCTGTCTGCTACAGGGATGTTAAAAACTATTCGGCTGAGCTGGTAAATAAATATATATATATATATAAATAAATAAGGAAGCAAACTGTCCAGCTTTAAGTGGATGTTTTTCAGCCTCAGTAATCCGAGTATATAAAATATCCCACCGATCAAGAAACGCTTTCTGCTTCTACTTCTCAAAAGGCACTATTTTTTCCTACAGTTTAGCCACAAAAGTTTTATGCAAACTATACTGTGGCATAAATGTATCAGGCAGTAAGCTTGTAGCAGGTAACTGCAGTCTCACACACAGCCCAGTAGAGAAGTAATGCAAACAGAATAGGACTCTATAGAGCAAATGAACATTAACTAATTTATACCATGTTTAATGCCAGGCATGTGATATATAGGTATAAAGCTGTGTTCTATGAAAGGATACTATGCTCTCTGGAATGATAGTGCCCCTGAAGCTGAAGAATTGAGGATAAGGAGGAGTGGTGATCATCCACAATCATGTTCTAACTAATGCTCTTGTCAATGAGTGCAATCAAATACTCAAAATACAACTGATTAGTAAATTAGATCCTGTTACTTGATTTTTCCCTCATTTCAAATCAATAAAAACAACTAAACATGGGATTTAAATGCTCTTTAAATGTCCAGAAGAGATTTCAATATAAAATGTTCTCATATTTTGTGAATAAATGTGTATTATGTTGTGTTTGGGCACTATTAGTGACCAAGTTGAGTGTGAATTGAGTGAGTGAGCTGCCCTTAACCAGTCTGTCATAAACTGACAATTAGCCAACACTAAGATTTGGAGTCGACGCATTCTGTAATCGATTTTTATTAAAAACTATTTTAATTGTTGCATTATAGATAGATAGATAGATAGATAGATAGATAGATAGATAGATAGATAGATAGATAGATAGATAGATAGATTAAGTGCTATTAAAAGGGTTAGAGAGGAAGTGTATATGTGACAGAGAGAGAGAGAGAGAGAGAGAGAGGGAGAGAGAGAGAAAGAAAGAGAGACTCTGTCTTTTAATGCTGATTTGATAAGTATCACTATTACTCGGTAATAGAATTATCCTCCAAACCTACATTAACACACCTCACTTCTCTCTCTTGCTTCCTCCCTCTCTCTCTCTCTTCACCTTCTCCTCTGCCTCTTGCACTTTTTTCCGCTGCGGACAGTGCAAGAGTTCATTCCTCTCCATCTGCAGCCTCTCAGACGCCTAGGAGAGGTGTGTGTATATGTGTGTGCGTGTGTGTGTGTGTGTGTGTGTGTGTGTGTGTGTGTGTGTGTGTGTTTTAAGCAGCTCTTTGCTTGAAGGCTCTCAAAGAAAATTTAATTTGCACCTCTCTCTGATACTTTTCTGTCAGGGCCAGTCTAGGCTAATGGCCATCCACAACACGCACATATACACACAGAGGCACACAACTGCACACACGTACCACACACTCACATGCACTTTCAATTACAAAATCTCCCACGATGTATTTTTGCACTTCTGATAGGAAGCACTTTAGGGCCTTTATTTGTCGATTTGCTATTCTGTTTATTACCATTTATTCTCTTTTTCAGGTTTACAACAGCTCACTTATCTGGAGCATTTATAAAACAACCTTGACCTAGAGGGATTTATTCATTTATTTATGCCGTTCTCTACGCACCTGTGTGTTGACTCTGCTGAGGCGTTTATTGTGCGGAGCACTAAATCTTCCTTTTTATTTCTTGCTCATCTTTTTCTGGACGTTAGATCTGTACATACAGTAAGGCACTTGCTTTTACACCTTGTCAGGATGTGAGGTTATTTTGCAGAGAAATGACGCATCAGCTCTCATTTACATTAAAAAAACATTATGAAACACGATAAGGTGGTGTGAGGTAGTCATCAAGGCCAGAGTTTAAGCTCTACAACACGTTGCAAGCTCTGTATGTCTGTTGATCTGTATGTCGTGCACAAGGACATTTTTTAACAAAGCAGCATCGATGCAGATGCAATAGCTGCAATAGCTGCAATCCACATTATATGAGGAACAACACTCGTGGTGCTGTTTTTTTACTTTTTCCCTTCATGTTAAACGTGAACTGTGAATTGTGAATAAGCAAGGGCCACAAAAGATACATCAGATGCATCCTCCAAATCGTTAAGAAAATTGGTTGCATTTCTCAATGGTATACAAAGTTTCCCTAACAACCTTGTATGACGCGGCGGCCAAGAAATAGGGGTGAATAAAGCTAAACGGCTAACTCTAATTAAAAACAGTAACTGTCCACCATTGGAATGATGGAATGATGTATTTTGTGTAAAATGCAAAACAAAAGATTACTTTTTTGTATCTTTGACTAGAAATATTTGTATTTTTTTCTACAAAAATGGATTTTAAGCAGTAAAGGAGCTAGCATTATTGCTACTGTGAGCTATTGGGTGGGTGAGCTGATGATGCTGGAATTACAGAGCACTGAGAGTTTAAAAGGTTTATAACTAGAGTTGAAATGCTTTTAAAAAAATGTCTTCAGTGCTGGAACATTTGGTATTATTCTGTGTTTAGAAAATTAAGAGATTCTCAAGTGTATATTCTCCTCTTTATTAGAGATTCACTGATTCAACAATTGTTTTTCTCTGCCTCTTACTGCAGTTTAAATCAGTACTATTTCATTTATGTGTGGAAAAGAATATTAATGCACTATATATGTGCTACAAGTTGGCATAAAAACATTGTGCTCCCCTTGTTTCATCATTCACATAAGACTTGTTTTAGAAGGTTTAATCAATTTAGCATTTTAGTTTTGAATCTGAAGATATTATGTCAAGTTTAAATTCATAGCCCACTAGCTAAGCTTAGATAAGTTAGCTAACAGGCTAAACACCATAACGCTGCCCATGTTTCAAGTAACCATGGCTTAAATCTTGCTTATTTAGAAGATAAAGCCTCGTATCTGTGAGCATAAAGTCAAATTAGAGGTCTTACGAGGGTTTTTGACTGCTTTTAGGCACATTTATCAGACTCAGTAAATTCACAATAACTGTGGGCTTGTTTTACCCTCCATTCTGTCGTCACTTTAAATGCACAAGGCGGAATTAGCTTAGCCATGTACCACACAGAAACATACATCAGACAAATCATATTTTTAAAATACAATCCCTATTTGAAGATACTTTTAACATTAAAAAAAAACACATTCTATTGAATATTAATAAATAAAATTGATTATAATTTATTCTAACACTAAAAAATGATGTGGCTGAACTACAACTTTCAGATTAATGCATTTTATTACCCTTAGGCTAATGCATGCATTTTTACAGAGAGATAGAGAGTGCATACGTGCTGACATACATGTAACCATGACATGAAAAATCACCACACACACCCACACACCTGCTGTGCTCCCCATGTCTTCTGCAGGACGCTGTTTGGACACTGCAAAAACTACATGCCACAAATCTTTCCTCACAACCTCTCCACACAGAGGCACATGTCACAGCTGGTGTGTGTGTGTGCGCGTGTGTATGTGTGTGTCCATGTGTGGGAAGTTGGTGGGGTGGAAGAGAAGAAAGGTTTGACAGATCTGAGTGTGTCTTCACAGACAAACAGCAGGTAGTGCTACACATACACAAGTAAGAAGCAACAAGAGGAAAACAAAGATTTCCAGTGGAGACCATGTGAAACTCGAATGAATCTCGCTGGTTGACAAGCGTTTCTAATATTTTCTGTTCTATTATCAAACCAGTTGTAAGCCATTTCTTTAGTGATGTGAATTGCATTTTATGTGTCCACATGCTCCTTCAGAAACCTTCACGGTTCAGCCAACAATAAGGACAACATGGAGTTTCTTTTTTACAGTCTTAAAGCTCACAGAAAGCTCTAGTTTCTCTAGTTTCATGCTGATCCAGTTTACTGTGATTTTGTTCAGAGACTGAAACACTTTAATTGCTGCCTGCTTGATTTTCTGTTTTAATGGATTTGTTAAAACCAGGCTGACCAATCAGATCTCCACTGTCATAGTTAAAGACCAAACAAGAGATTAAGATAGTAGACCAGGGAACAGATCAAAAGCTTATATGACATGCAACATGCTATAAAACTATAACTATGAAAATACATAGATTAAAGAAAATCTTTGCTTTTTAAGAGAAATGTTGGTGAGTTCTTTACAGATACTTTATGTAGCAACTTTTTAAGTTTGTCTATGTGCTCCTAAGTCTGGTCATGTTTACAACAAACCATGAAATATAGTCTTGCTTCCCTTACTAATATGAAGGGGGTTAAAGAGAGCAGGTAATAAGAGCAGATAGTGGAGAGTGATCACAGAAATGTGGGCAGTGGTGGCACAGCGCTTAGAGCACCTGAATATCGATGAGAGGGTTGCAGATTCAGTACCCGGGTTTGGCGGGCTGCCGATGTTGGGTCCTTGAGCAAAGGCCCTTAACCCCCACTGCTGTCTGGGCACCTCAGTGATTGCCGCCCACTACAACGGATACTTGTGCTCCCTGTATGTCACTGTGTGTCTGTGTTCACTAGTGTTCACTTTTATTGCACACAATTGTTAAAGGTGATGAACAAATTCCTTCTGTGCCTGGCACAAGTATAGAAAACATGTCTCTCTTGCCTTGAAAAACAAGAAGTGGAAATTAATGTGATTTGTAGAGTTTTGAGCCCCATTTAGAGAGCACAGAAGACAAAAAAGACATTGACTTGATGTGAAGGTTTCACTACATTAAAATGTCACATCTGTTTTAACAGATCTTTAATAAAATCCTGTTTTTGATCTCTGAGATTAAGCCTAGTCCATTTAAGTCAGACCCAAGTCACTTTCATATGTGGTCCTACATCTAATAAATATCTATTCGTGGGCATCAGATATGAATGTGAAAGATCTTTTTGCCCTAAATCTTTCTCACAACTATGATAGCAGATTATAATGATTTAAAGGACATAAACATCCATTCTAGTGAATGCATTCAGCTACATTAAGCACCTATTGCTGACACAGATGTGCAAATGCACACACACACACACACACACACACACAGCCTGTCTAGTCCCTGTAGAAAATGCTCAGTAATAGAATATAACTATCTGGAGCAGAGAAACATAAACCAATGTACACTATGAGGGGTATAAAGCCCCTAGCATTGAGCTGTGGAGCAATCAAATCCTCACAGCATTGATTAAAATGTAGTACATGTGTCCTCCATGGACAGAAAAGACAGTTACTGCAATAAAACAGGGCAAACACTTTGTAATACCCTTGATTGTAACTAAAAGGAACAATAAATGACAAGACATTCCAGTTTTGCTCTGAAATAAAACAACACTATAAAACTATTATGGATATAACGCCTGTTTTCTATCAATAAAAATGAAACTGAAAATCAATATTGTTGTGATACCAGTGACACACACTAACAAGAGGATGACTAACACTAGAGCATTAACAAAAGCATGCATCTAACATAAAAGGCACCACACACACAAACGCATGGCCATAAGCCAAACAGTGAACAGCAGGTGAGGAAAAGAAGGGAAAGGATGGATTTCAGAGAGATCTAACACAGTATACACACACACACACACACACCCATACATTCACAAACTAAAACACACAGTGTGTAGGGACAGGCATGGTAAGTAGATGCAATCCTATTCTGAGACTCCATACTCAGCAGTGAGTGTGTTTGCTATTGTAAGCCATACACACACAGCCAGAAACCACACAAACCGGTGTATGGTTATGAGGACAATAACACACACACACAAGCACACACAATGCAGTAAGCCCAGTGAGGTCTGTGGAAGACTAAGCAGTGCCAAAAGATGATTACCCAGACAAACACCAACTCTGATCATACTCACAAATCTACTGTGTAGGGGAGCCTGGAGCACACACTAATGCGGCCCTAAATATAACACAGGCTTTTGATGTGGACAAAAGTATTAGGACACCTGCTCTTTCTTAGTTTTTTTCCAAAAAATGAGGGGTATTAAAAAAGAGTTTGCATTACAGTGTTGGCAAAACTGTCCAGGGAAGGCTTTATATGTGTTAAAGAGTACTGTTTGCTGTGTCTCTGCACATTTTGTTGAACAATAAAAAATGTCATGCAGTACATGGCATTAAAGAAATGCTTATGTTTAACAGGGATTTAATACTGACTGCAAAATAAAGAAGTAATGTATCATTCTGTTGTGAAAACACTAATACAAAAATACAAAAAAAATGTAAATAAAAACACAATACAAATTATTATTGTTTGTCTAGTCAATACAACTATACACAAAATTACAGTATGCATGAAATATTTTACAGGCTAATTTACTGTTTAGCTGCTGCAAGATTTTTTTCTACTGTATTATTTACAGTAAGTTACTTTTCAATTACTGCCAGTTAATTACTGTGATTTTATTTCACAGTAAGTTACTTGTCAATTACTGCCAGTTACTTACTGTACATTTTTACAGTGTAACTATATATCTTAGTTTTTTAGTATGCATATTAAAGCTGTTTTCTTTCATATTTTGTACAGTTTTTTGTGTTTGTGCTCATTGCAAATAATGACATCTCGGAAGTAATAAAAGACTGTTCTCAGCTAAATTGTGACAGCACTGGGTCTAGAACTGCTGATCTTTTGGGATTCCCAGCACAAACATATTGTGAGTTTACTTAGAAAGGTGCAAAAAAAGAAAAAAAAATCACTCATTAGGCATCAGTTCTGTAAATAGAAAGCCTTGTTGATTAGAATGATCAACACAATGGTTGCAGTTGACAGAGATGCTACAAAACTCAGATATCCAGTCTGCACAATTGTAATAAGCAAAAAAACATTTTAGAATGCACAACACAGCCAACCTTGAGGCCACATAGACTACAACAGCAGAAGACCATGAGGTTTTTGGAAGATCACATAAAGCTAAGGCTGCAGAGAACACAAGCTCACCATAACTGGACTGCTAAAAAATAGAAAAACAGCCTGGTCTGGTGAATCTCAATTTCTGTTGAGGCACACAGATGGAAGGGTCAGAATTTGGGGCCAACAGCCTGAATGCATGAACTTAACCTGCCCTGTGTCAACAGGCCAGGCTGGTGGAGGTTGTGTAATGGTGTGAGGAATGTTTTCTTGGCAGAATACCAGCCAGTGCTTGAATGCCACAGCCTATTGGAATATTGTTTCTGATCATGTGCGTCTCTTCACTGCCACAGTTTACCCACTTTCTAATGGCTACTTCCAGCATGAGGATGCACCATGTCACAAACCAAAAGTATTGACCAATTGGTTGCATGTAGGTGACTATGAATTCCAAGTTCTTTCATCACTGGGTTTCCAACAAGGGGCAAAAAAAGGTCCGACCCAGTATTAGGTTTCATCCACACACATCCAGATATTTTAAATACAGAGGTTTCCGACTGTGATTTGGCCTCCAGTACACACAAAAACGCTCTCCAATGTGGAGACTTCCTGAAGACCAGACACTGCATACAATAACAGAATCTACTACCAGATATCAGATTTAAAATGTAACTATTGCTCTATTACAAATATATAATGCTCTATTTAAATTTAGGCTTTATTCATTTCCTTCTTTGTGGTGTGTTGATGTCTCTTAATATGAGGTATTATCGCCTCACACAGGGCTAGCATGCTCACGCTAGTGTTTTTGCTTAATCTATGCATTAGATACATCTGACTATATGTGGATGGTCCTTAATATAGAGATCCTGAAAAAAATTATTTTGTATTTATATATTGGTTAAAATCATACTACAGACATGATGTAAACAAAATCTAGTTCAGTTTTATGTGTGCTGACATTAGCTGCTCTACTTAGCAGTGTAAAGTAAGTGGGCCAGCAGCCTCTTTTCTCTTTTCATTGACCATATTTATTTGAATACAGCTTTTTAGGGCATAAATAAACTCAGTTAAATCAATCAACAATCTGCCCCACTATGTGGTATATTTGTTGTAAGCCTTTTTTCTGTGTGTGTGTTTAGGTATCTTCCTATGTGTATCTGTATATAGGTGTCAATACAAGATGTTCAGCACTGCAGCTACTTCAATCTTTGTGTGTGTGTTTGTGTGTGTGTGTGTGTGTGTGTGTGTGTGCAATCTCCTGCATGTAGGCATTTGTAATCAGAGCTAATTCACACTAATGGCATTACCTGGTCTGGATCCTCTGACATTAATTAACGCTTTGTTACTAATCGCAGTTGAGAGTACCTGAGCCTTCCTCTTTTTCTCCTCCATCACACCAGATGGCATTCACTCCTCTTCCCCCGCCCTACACATGCGCACACATACACACACACACATGCACACACAGAACCAACTGCTGTCTGGCCGTAGGAGTGAAACACTGTTCCAGCTAAAAACCCTCCACTTTTACTCAACCAGAGACACCAGCAAACTTAAAAGCAGTGATTTTGCATTCACTGTATTCACTGTTTAAAACTTCAGCTTTAAGTGGAACAACAGGAAATTAAGAAAATGCAATGAAAGGAAAGCCAGGCTGTGTTTAAACGCCTGATCAACACTGCCAGCTGTGAGACTCTGGCATAGGACGTGCAAAAACAACATCAGAAATACAAGATCCTGTAACCTCAAAACCCAAAACGCACCCAAGGCAGGTTTATACTCAATTCTACAGCAGAATCACAGTCTACTCAGCTCAAAACGACAGATGGCGGGTGGCAGGTTTTCTACTGAGGTATGCTTTTCTCGAATGACAAACCTTTCCAACACAACCTCAATAAAGATAAAGATCGGCTTTCTACTGAGGTAGATTATGAGAGAATGAAAAATCTATCCAACACAAACTCAAAACTGACTATTTCAGGTTTTCTTTTGAGGTAGATTACTCTAAAATAACAAAGCTATCCAACACAACCTTAAAACAAATTAAGGTAGGTTTTCTATTAAGGAATATTATTTCGACAAACCTATTCATTAGGGGTGGGACAATATATTGCTTAATTGATATATTGTATTGCTTTAATTGTATCATATTGTATTGATACGTGGCATCAAATATCAATATTTTTATTGAAACATAGAAACTCCAAACTCAATTAAGAATATTTTTTTGTCAAATTATGTAGATCCATAATTCCAGGTATTTGCTAATTCAGGAGTATTCTAACCTCTTCTTCAGTACAAAGATGCTGTAAAGTATTGTACATACTTCATAAAGAATCGTCTTGTGATATATTGAGCAGCACAGAAACACAGTACTGTGATATCATCCTTATGATATCGTGAGATGTCCTGTGATTCCCACCCCTGCTATTCAACCCAACCTAAAAAAGACAAATAAAGATCTTTATTTCTATTAAGAGAAACATTTCTATTAAGGTACCTTGATCTAGAATGACAAACCTTTTTAAATTGGAAAAAGTCTGATTTAAAATACTATAAGACTAGCAGGTATGCAAGAAGTAATTAAGTGATTTTTCAGTCAAATGAGTAGCACAAAAATTGCATACATTGTAAAAGCATCTATGAAAGATTTTCTAACCCTGTGCTCTGTGTTGTACGAATCAGCTTATGTGCATGGGTGAATGTGTGTGTGTTTTCTGTTGATGGAGACAGTGACCAAGTGCTTTCCGGTAGCTACATGGCAGTAAACACTGCACTACATGCAACCTCTGAACTCTCTGATAACCCACAGGCTCTGCATTCACTTTGCTGCCTAGAAAGGAAGCCTGTCTTTTCCTCCACTCACCAGCTGAGAACCATTACAAACATTTCACCATTTTAACTGAGGAATATACAGTATATACAACATGGACAAAGATATTGGGAAAGAAGAGCAACCATTAAATGAATCCTAATACAATACACAGACATCCCAAAAGTCATAGAATAACAGTATATAAACTTATGATGAAGTGACTTGGGAACACTCACATTTGTAAAAGGTGTGTGGTGTTATTTTGAGAGTGAGAAATAACATATCTAAGAAAGACGAAAGGCATCATTATGGCATTGCTGCTCACAGTGGAGAGTACACTGGATGGTAATGATCGTGACCTGTAACATCTGGCCAGAATCGTCCAGCACACAGACAGCAGTAATTACATCCACTTTTATTGCAAGGCATGTCAGAGTTTAATTCAATGCATTTAAATGATGCATCAATATGGGAACAGTGGGAACCTCACCAGTCCCAGACTACCCCCATCAATCAACTGATGCTAAATGAAAAAAATGGCCCAAATGAAGAGGTTCTTCTTCAAAGAGTCAAAATCAGAAAGGTACAAGGCAATCCAGAGACCTCAACCTGCCAAATGATAGAGAGACAGATTGATAGAGAGCAAGAGAGAGAAATAGCTGCAGGGTTTAATTAGTGATATCTCCTCTGAGCTTCAGAGGTGAGCGAACAGATCTTGCTCTCTTTTTCTGTATTTTTTCCATCATCCCTTTTTTCTTTGCCTTTGCAATCCTCTCCATTCACTCACATCACTTCTATCACTTTCTGACCTCCTCAAGCTCTCTCCACATTTCTCTCTCTCTCTCGCCCTCTCTCTCCTCTTTCTCTACTACTCTCTCTGGGAGACCAGTACAACAGATGGTGCTTCTCACAGTAAGACCAAGCTGCTCTCTCTCTCTCTCTCTCTCTCTTTTTTCTATCACTCTCTTTCTCTCCCCTGTCTTTCTTTCTCTCGTTCTCCCTCTCTTTCCACTGTTGTTCTTTGTGCAATGACATCCTGCTCCTTAATTGATTTCTCTTGTTCTTGTCACCAGAGAGAAGACATCTAGAGAAGGATAAGAAGACCAAAGTCTCTCAACCTATTGTCTCTCTCTCTCCCTCTGTCTTTATTTCCATCTCCTACATTCTTTTTTTTATTTTCTCCATCCCCATTTTATTCACTTTCCTCTCTCCTATCTCTTTACAGCTCTTGCTACTTTAGGTTTACTTTAGATTTGAGATAACTGATATCATCTTGAAGAATTTATGTGATGTTCCACTGCTATATTTCATTCCCAAAACATGAAATAATACTGGTCAGGACCTACTTCTGTGTTAAAGAGCCAATACATTAAAACCAATTGCCTGTGTACAAACGCTGTATACACCCTCTTCTGCCACCAAAACAGTTCCATCTCTTAGACTCATGGACTCCCTGTGGTATCTAGCACCAATATATATGTATACCATATGCATGCTCTCCCCGGGAGCATTCACAAACCAAGCCAATTTATAACAGTGGACATGGGGAGCCAATATAAACTGTATCCAGATAGGGACTCGAACCCAAGAACTCAAGCCTTCATGCCACTTTGCAAATTCTTTAAATTTAGTATTTTGACAGGTGTGGCCTCCGTGTATCACATCAATGAGGCCTGGTTGCCCATGGCCCTGTCCCCAGTTCACTGGCTATCCTATATTGAGGTAGTTTTGGTAGGCACCAACCACTGCATACTGAAAAGATCCGACTGATAAAAATAAGAGAGTAAAAGGAAAGAGATAAAGTGAAAAAATGAAAAAGAAGCATCCTCCACAGTCAGAGTCTGGAATAGAGTATTGAGCTGAAACTCTGGGATCAAACCGCCTTCATTTGAGAAGCCAAAAATATAAACAACATCATCTATCAGATCAGCATATGGCTCTAATTAACATAAGCTACACACACACATTCTGACTGCACACACTGTAAGTGTGGCACTTGTTCATTGTGTATTTGTGCTGTTTGTTGGGGAGAGAGAGAGAGAGAGAGGAAGAGATAGAGAGAAAGAGATGTAGAGAAGGAAGAGAAGTAAAAAGAGAGAGATAAAGGAAAGTGCAAGAGAAATGGTGGAGAGAGAGTCGGTCAGGTGTGAGAATGCTCGAGTGAATCGCAGGCCTTCAAGTCAAATGATGTAGAGGAGCGAGGGAGCGTGGGAGAGGAAAAGAGGAGTACAAACGAGTGAGAGACATGAGTGCATTGTCTCAGATCACACACAAGATAGCTGAGAAACCAGCCAAAACATTGCAAACCGCAACGAGAGAAAAGAGGGAAAAAGAGGCAGAGAAACAGAGACAACTTTTGGCCTACACTCACAGTGACTAAGTATACAAGTGTCCTAAAATAAATGATTTTATTATTAAATTTGCACCTGCTTTGCAACCACCTGAAATTCCATAGCAACTAAATAACAACATAAAAGGAATATTAAGCAAATGATTGCTTGATCATAGTGGGAGTTGAACAAAAATATAGTATGCCATAGTTTTACATTCACATAACGGCTACATAATGTAGAAATGAGCTCTAAGTACAGCAGTAACAGACACTTTATAACCTTTATGTAACCATATTTTCAGTCCACACACAGTTCATTTTCATAAGTAACAATGGGTCATATATCTGAAACCATATACTGTACATTAGTCTATTAAGGATTACTGAACCTCCACATGGTTTGAGGCAAGTGTGTAATGATAAAAACTACAGCTGAATGTTTTCTAAATGAGCCTCTAACACTAGTTAGCAACATAATCTTCATACTTTCCATTCTGAACTCAACACCAGACATATCTTGAAAAAAAATGGTTATACGGAAAGGGCAGGACTTAAATAGTAAAATTGTATAAATACTGTTTTTGAAGAACTTTTCTTAAAAAAAAACAGTCTGACAGGTATTGTAAAATTATACTTTAGCACTGTGCATGTGAATGTTGATTAAACTTGATTCAGTTTGCGGTGTAGTTTTATCCTATTCCGCTTTTTAATAAAATACTACCATTAGAACAGAAAAAATTTATTCATTTTATTAATAAACAAATGCACTCACACACAAACACTCACACACAACTCCTCTCCACCTCTGCACCTATTTCTCTCTGAACTGTCACATGAATCAGCAGTAATGGTGCTGATGTCACTGCCGCTGTGCCGATTCACTCACTTAACTACTTAATAAACGACAGATTTATGATTTCGAGAGAGGCAGAGAGAGAGAAAGATTGAAGGAGAGATACAGGAAGAGACATGGAGGGATGGAGCAAAGGATGAGGGAGGAAATTAACAACAGTGTGATATAGGGTGGGGGTCATGTTTCACACCAGTCTGTTTTCTAATCAACACTTGCAGAGGCAAAGAATTATACACCATCCTATACCAAGTGTGTGTGTGTGTGTGCATGCAGGCACTGTATTCTTTGCTGTAAATCAGTAGATGTAATAACCACAGAAAAGCTAAATTCTCCAGACACTATACTATGTACACACATCAGCTTCACATCTGCCTATCTGTGTCATAATTAATGTGTGCAATGTAATCTAATGTAAAATAATATAGCATAATAAAGTCACTGTTTTTCTATTAACTCTATGTCTGCATCCATGTGTACAACTATGCTATAACAGTATATACTCTTTTAAGCTTTACATGTTTTATAACATTATATTGTCAATAGTAACAGTCTATACTTAATTATAATAAGCTCAGGAGCTTCAACTCAAATATCCCTTAAGAATTAAGAAAATCCACAAGTATACATACATTCTATTCAGTGTTACCATAGATAGTGCAATGCACCATAGTTACCATAGATAGTGCAATGCAACTACTCTAAAGCAATACATAATAAAAAACAGCTTAGTGTAAATGCCTACCCATTTTGCATTTTGCAATACGCTGGCTCCGGGTATGATTTCATTTCGTAGATGTATGGCAGCTGAAATACATATTTTGCTAAAAATGGAAAAAAATTCTGATATTTTGCCCAAACATATGCACAACAATATTTTATTATATTTTTATATCATTCTCTCTCCCTCCCTCTCTCTCTCTCTCTCTCTCTCTCTTGCCTGCTCTCTGATGAGTAACTGTGCACTGTCTACATCAGCAGAAAAAGATGCGCCGGAAGTCACTTTTATGTCTGCAAAGCAAGAGATTGAGGGAGAGAGAGGAAGAGGAGAAGGAAGAGGATAGAGAGTGATTTTATTTTGAAACGTGAAAACCTTGGCACCAGGTGTATCTAATTATCTGTCACTGGGTTCTCATTACTAATTGTCTGTGTGTGTGTTATTGGGTGTCTCTCTGTTTGTGTGTGTGTGTGTGTGTATGTCTGTGTATGTGTGTTTGCTTGTGTTTGCCAGTGGGATTCCAGCACTCCTACAGTGATAATGGGTATTATACTGCACGGCAATAAAGAAACACAATGTCATACAGAAACTATAAACAGGCTGTGAAATACAGAGTGCTGTACGAGCCTGATTACACACACATGAATGGAGAAAACTGAAAGAACGGTCTCTAGTCTACTGTGTGTGTGTGTGTGTATTGTACGTTTATGTGTGTGTGCGGGGGAGGTAGGGCGTGTGTGTTGTGGCTTGGCTTTACACTTAAATAATTTATGTTTGGAATCACTGGTTAAACTAATATACAGTTACTGTATGTAACAGATAAAAGCATAAACAGAAATCTAATACAAAACTAAAATTAATATTAACATGTGGTACCAGAGCAACTACTTGGCAACACCTGAACAACCACCTGGGAAACCATAGCAACTAATATTTAATGTATTTAAAGTAACCAAATCACTAGATTGCTTTGTAGATGATTCTGTGTAAGAACAGTAAGAATTTAAGTGACCAGTGAGAATAAAAAATTAAAAAAACGAATATAAACAAATACACTTGCCACACCCATTTGTTAACATGAGGTACTAGGGGTGGGAATCAGAGGGCATCTAATGATATATCCATGATATTCTGTCCATGGTAACATGGCAACAACCTAGCAACCACTACACAATATCAAGGCAACTGCCAAAAATACCACATCATCTACTTTATCTATGAATCTTTTAACAACACCATAGCAACCACCTGTATAACACAACAACCACTTAGCCATGCCATTGCAACCACCTGTGATACCAAAAGCACACACCAAGCAGCACTTAGAAACACCAAATAAAATCAAATAAACAGCTTAGTCATTTCCTGGAAGAATGCATTTTAGCTGCTCAAGCACTTTATGCTGCTCAAGCACTTTATTTAACTTTACTATAATACCTTCCAGTTCCACTGTCTCCATATTTCACAACCAATGGATGAATATAAACGCTCCGAATAAAATAGTTAATCTTTTTACATTGATTTCCACTGAAATAAAAAAAAAGTTTTTTCTCCCTCTCCTGTAAAGATTTTGGCTTTGGAGGTATGAGGGTTTCACAAGACAGCAACAACATGTTCATTAATGGATTAACATGGTAATTCCAAATTTATGAACAACAGCATATCACAAGATTACATCATCATCCACATCTGGCTCAGTATAGTTACCACACACCTGTGAAACAGAATGCATCAGCAGTAAGGCATTATGGGTCTGTAAGCGCAGTGTAAGTGACTGACTTAAAGCTGCTCATTAATTGGACAGTTTTTTATAAGGAATGACTATTTATGTGTGTTTTGTAGTGAAAGTCCAAAACTATCAGTTTCCTCTGGCCTAGTTATGTCAGACAACGAGAGAGAGAGAGAGAGAGAGAGAGAGAGAGAGAGAGAGAGTGAGAGAACAAGAGAGTAAGAGAGAGAGCAAGAGAGAGAGAGAGAGAGAGAGAGAGAGTGAGAGAACAAGAGAGTAAGAGAGAGAGAGCGAGAGAGAGAGAGAGAGAGAGAGAGAGAGAGAGAGAGAGAGAGAGAGAGAGAGGGTGTGCGCTGTGGATTTAATGAGAGCGGTTTCGGAGGCGCCGAGCTGCATTTGAGATATGAGATGGATAATTAAGGAAGGAAAGAACACAGTAGAAAAACACACACATATACACACGTACACTCACACACACACACACACACCTGATCTGTGTAAATTTAAAGCTTTCTTGTACCGGCTGTCTGCACTCATGGTTCCCTCCCACTCACTAAAAGCCTGCGATGACTAATACTGCACACACACACCTTTAAAGCTTATAGCAATGTGAATGGTGCACACAGAGACACACACACACGCGCACACACACACACAGACTGCTTTTATGTTTCAGTAGAGAAACATAAGTGTAGATAAGAATGAGTGTGTATATGTGTTGTAAACAACATACAATTTACACACACTCATTCTTATTTACACTAACACACACTCACACACATGGATCCTAACTTTCTCACACACACACACACACACACACACACACGGTGAGTCGGATCACTACACCACTCACCCAAAATGATCAAACTCATCAAAGCCAGAATTACTTCTGCTGATTCTAAGCCAGTGTGAGTTCATTTGCAAACCACACAGACACAAACATGCTTATGCTCTGTGTGACACTTTGAGAATCGTTTTTCCTGGAAAGTTAACAGACTCTCAAAGGCAACAGACTCTTGGGACAACTCTTTGTCCATCTCTGTCTCTCTATCTTCCTCTCTCTCTCTCTCTCTCTCTCTCTCTCGCTCTCTGTCTTTCTCTCTCTATCCCTGCCTCTGTATCTCCTTAACTGTTCCCTCTTTTTTTCCTTTTCTTGCTCTTCCTTTTGCGCTCACTCTCCTTATTGTTTTCTCTTGATTCCTTCCTCTATCCCTTGTTAATTTATTTTCTCCATTTAACCCCCTTTACCTTTTTATCTGTATTTATCACTTTCTATTGTTTATTCTTCTTTTTCCCCTATCTCTATTTTTAATTTCTTACCCTCAGTCTCTCTAACTTGCTTTATTTCTAACTAGTTATTTTCTCTCCCCTCTCTCTTTCTCTCAGCATCTCTCTAATATTTTTATATATATTTATTTATTTTCTCTCTGTCTGAATGGCTTGCGTGTCTCTCTCTTTCTCTCTCTCTTTCTCTCTCACGCACACACACATACACAGACATATTCTCTTCTAGTTCTGGATGGTTCTCTGAGAATGATCAGACACACAGCAGGTCAGTACTGGTGGCATGTAAGTTTATACATATCTATACTGTAGTTCGCCCTTTTTGTATTAAGTAAGGTTTATAATTTATGCACTGATTTATCCATTTACTTTACTATAATCAACAACTGATACATAAAAAGTTTAGCAAAGTTGTTGCACACAAAAAACCTGTATCTCCAAAATGGGAACTTTACAGAGCATGCCAAAAAAAAGCCTTTTGAACTTTTAATGGAAGTCAGTGTATAGAGATTTTATTCCAAGTACTTTTAGGGCATTTCTACTGGACCACTGGTATTGAAATTGTGACACAATGTACAAACCAACTGCCAGATTAGCATTATTTCACAAAGTTTACAAGGTTTTGCATAACAGCTGTGATTTACAGACAGTCCATATCAACAGGTCTGATGCTTTTAGACTAACCAATAGCTTTGCAATCATTCTTTTATTCCATGTCTTTCCTACATTCCTTCATTCTCTTCGCCTATAACAGCTGTAAACACATCTGGGGGACTCTATATTACACCTCTTTCTATGAATATGCAAAATTATGACCTTATGTCATTATAATTATAATGCTTATGTCATCATCTGTGCTCAAGAAAGCAGAAAAAAGTAATCATCCCATAACATTTGGGTCTCCGTCGAATTCAGCGCTGATCCAAAATATACGTGTGGTGAACTTCAAAAGTGCTGCGCAAATGCATGACATCACAGGTTACAGGGCATTAAACATGACGTCATCGCAAGACCCCCATGCCCACACACACATAATAAATAAACAAATAAATACATGCCTAAACACATACATAAAATAAAATATTTGAAGCGTGTAATTCAATGCACATGGAATGCATGCTTTCATCACAAAAGGTACCAGCATTTTTTTCCCAGTATGAGCGCATATAGTCACTTTGTCAGCCTGTTTAGTCTACACACGCATACAGACAGAGTTTTGAGTGAGGTGTGTAAAGCATTGATATGCAGAATGTTATGTGTGTGTGTGTGTGTGTGTTTGTGTGTGTGTGTGTGTGTGTGTGTATATCCTAGAGGTGAGATTTGCAAGTGCAAGCGCTGGACGACTTCACCAGCTTAAGCTCAGGAAACATCTCCTGCAAACAGCTGTCAGGCAAGCACACATCAGCTCCAAACACCAGATCATCCCGTATGTGTGTGTGTGAGTGTGTGTGTGTGTGGAAGCAATAATCACACATTCATGCACATCCAAGAAGTGTGTATAAGTGCATATGTATGTGCATGTGTTCAGGTATGATATGATATGAATGTGTACAATACAAGCATGCATGTATGCGTCTGTGTGTGTGAACACTAACCACAGGTGCATGCATATACATACAAGATATGTGTATAAGTGTATATGTATGCGCATGTGTTTATGTTAAAATGAGTGTGTGAAGTATAAGCATGCTATACATCCACTAAACATGTAAACACACTCATATGTAAGCAAAACCAGCTCATGTAAGCCTGTGTATGTGTGTGTTTGTATGGTGTGTCTATGAATAAGGTAAATTACATCATTTATAAAGGGTTAAATGGTGAGTGTGTGAGACTGATGGTTGGGGAGAGGGGGGGGGGGGGTTGTAGGGGTGGTCTGTGGTTAGTGTGTCAGGCCGCACGGGGACTGGGGAGTTTCAAGCTTAAAGCGTAATACCTTGTGTCCACTGAACTCGTCTCACACACACTCTTACTCTCTCTCTCTCACTCACACACACTCTTACACACACACACACACACACACACACACTTATACTACAACCAGCAGTGGCATGAGGTCAATAGCTGAGCTCCTTTCACTTAACAGGATGGTCAAAACGACCACAAACAGGAGAGAAGAGGTCTGTAAACTTAAGACACCTACAAATACCACACACACACATACACACAAGGAGTATTATAAACCAGCTCAACTAGAAGCAATATTCCCAATGTCCCAATGTTCGATCTATCTATCTATCTATCTATCTATCTATCTATTCGACAAGATTTTAATCATTATCGTCATCATTATCAGAGATAAGCTCCCCAAACCGGGACCATCTATCGGCTCCCCCTCTTTTCCCAACCCAGGAGCAGCAGCAGCAGCAGCAGAGCTCGCGGCTTGGTTTGAACAGGCGCGCGCGCCACCCTCTGCGCTTCCATTCCCAACGACATTTAAACTGTCACTCATTCTGTTTATAACTGCTTTTGTTTAAAAAACACGAAACAAAACAAACAAACGTAAATGTTTCATTCCATTCGAACGAATTTAAACAGCCAGCCGTTCCATTCCAAACAGCATTTAACTGCCACTCATTCCAACTGTAACGGCTTTTCGTTCGTTATTTTTCAAACGTCAGTATTCCATTCAAATCTCAACGGCTGTTCAATTCCTAACGATTTTTATAAGCTACAGGCTAACCACTTAATTTCCAACGACTTTTAACCGTCAACTGTCCCATTCCATTCACACCGGCTTTTTTAACCCCCTTGCCAGCTCCGTAACAGTCTAGCCACCTACCCAAGTCCCAGCTCAAGTAGCTAGCGTACAAACAACAGCGTAAACACTGCGAAAAACAGCCAAACCAGAATTTTAAAAAACACTCAGAGTACTTACAAAAGATCCTGATAGAAAGCAGCAGAACCACGAAGACTACGAATGTAACAACAGGAAAAGAAAAAGAAGGGAAAAGGACGAGTGAGACCATAGAAAAAAATAGACTTAATGAATTAATTTAGGTTAAATAACATTTAATAAAAAAAAAATCACATCAGGACTTACCCGAGCACGCGGGAAGTAAATCGGCGGGAAATCCAGAGGAGTGTGTCCTCTTTCCTCGCTCCAGCCACGAGCAGCTCTGCTCTCTCTTAGTAGTCCAACACACACTGCGAACACACACACACACATACACACACCATCATCACACAGGCTGGTCACCTCGGGGTGCCCCCCCCCACACACACCATCCTCATCCTCATCCCCATCCTTCCTATTTGCATTCCCCCCTCATAGACACACACCACACATACACACACACCCCTCACCAAAAACACAGGGTAGCGAGCTCACTCACGGTCGCGCGCCACACACGCGCGAGCTACCTGCTCCTGCTCCGGTTTGCTCCAGCCGGCGCGCGAGACACGAAGCGAGCCGAGAGAGACGGAGAGACGAGGAAAAGTAGAGAGAGAAAGAGAGAGAGAGAGATAGGGTGAGGGATAGAGGGAGAAAGGAAGGAGGAGGGGGGTAAAAGGGAGAGACAAAGAGTAAGAGAGAGAAAGAGAGTCGGAGCAGCCCGTCGTTTGTTCGTTTATTTTATCTTTGTTTCTTTTCTTGTTTGTTCTGTTTTTGTTTTCGGTTACAGGGAGCTGAAGCGCACAGGTCAGCGCGGTGGAAACGCGAGAGAGAGAGCAGGCGCGCGAGTGTGTGTGTGTGCGCGTGCGTGCGTGCGTTCCGAGGACGCTTCCACACAGGCGCGACCCGGCTCGCTCGCGCTCTCCCGGTACCTCTCGTGCAAGCGAGTGAACGAGCGAGAGCGTGTGCGCGTTGGTGCGTGCGTGCTTGCGCGCCTGCAGTTCCGTCGCGAGCCGCTTGATGGCTGTTGAAAAAAAAAGCGATACAAAAAATGTTTATAAGAATAAAATTAAAAAACAAAATAAAACAGGGAAACAGTAAGACAAAGAGAGAAAAAGAGATGGAAAAGAGGAAGAGTGAAAAAAAGAGAGGAAAGAGATGTTTTTTTTCTGCTAGCAGTGATTAGTGGGTGACAGTGTTTATCTGCTCGATCCATTGATCCATTTGCCGATTGAAATCGATCCATTTAGGCAGATTTACAGCGCGACGCTGCTGGAGAAACATTGACAGAAAAGTTGCCGGTTAAAGTGCTGTGTAGTCCGGATTCGCGCCCTCCAAACAGGACGTGAGGAGAGAGACGCTGTGTACAACTGCAACCATTCTATACTGGCGTCCATGCTAACAAGTGACCGACTGTAGCAATGTTCAGAGACTAACTGCTTTACATTTTGTTAAGGCAAAATACGGGGCCCTCCTACCTGAACTAAACTATCAACTATCACATCTACATACAGCTCTGGAAAAAATGTAAAAGACCACTTCAGTTTCTGAATCATTTTGTCTGATTTTGCTATTTATAGGTAAAATGAACATTGTTGTTTTGTTCTATAAACCATGGACAACATTTCTCCTAAATTCCAAATAAAAATATTGTCATTTTGACCATTTATTTGCTGAAAATGAGAAAGGCTGAAATAACAAAAAACATGCAGAGCTTTCAGACCTCAAATAATGCAAAGAAAACAAGTTCATATTCATAAACTCTTAAGAGTTCAGAAATCAATATATGGTGAATAACCCTGGTTTTAATAAATGGTCATACATCTTGGCATGTTCTTCTTCACCAGTCTTTAATAACTTTATTTCACTCCTGGTGCAACAATTCAAATTCAGCTTGGTTTGATGGCTTGTAATCATCCACCTTCCTCTTGATTATATTCCAGAGTTTTTCAATTTGGTAAAATCAAAGAAACTCATCATTTTTAAGTGATCTCCAATTTTTTTTCTGAGCTGTACATTCTCTACAGACTGTTCCTTACAGAGTGTTTAAGATTTATGTGATTATGAAAGCATTTAACGGTGCAGATGTAGAATTTAAGCTGGAATAACTATTATGGTAATAAATGAAGGTGTAGCACTTAAACATTTTTGAAGTAATATTTTTATTTTTTATGGTGGAATGCAATAGTAATGAACATTTAAAGAGGTGGAGAGCTGTACCTCTAAATAAATTTCTATGGCTTCCTAGACTAAAGTCTTTTTTCTGTTTTTCATGTTCTGAATTGATATGTGACACTAACTCAAACTATCATGATGCAAGGAGGAGATGAGGGGGCTTTGTTATGGTTTTGGCCTAAATAGTTCTTTAGAAAGGTTACATCCGTTTAAAATATATTTTTTACACACTACCTGTGAGGTTTTAATGCATTTAATATTTTATAAATGTTATATTTAATTTAATATTGGATTGTGGAACAGTAATTTGACCTCTGCCTATTCATGTAGATAGGAGCCCAGTCTTGTGTGACTGGAAATAACTGCCTAATGAAGTTGCAGAGATAGCTGCCAAGTGAACATATTTCCCTATACAGACTTTGGTAACAATCCATTTCAAGAACTGACAATAAGCTTGCTTTTTTAGGTATGACTGAACTAGAGTCATCTTTTTATGATATATGCAGTTCTTCACAAATGACACAATGGTGTAATTAATCATATTATTATCTTATTGCCTAACACAAATCAATGCATCACAAATGTAAAGAATCAGCTAAATACAATGTGGTCTGCATTTAAATCTCAATACAACACTGTGATACACTGTCTCAAATTCACAAATACCGTTCTCCTAACCCTGACGGGCTAGTTAGCCCATCATGGAATATGGGTCAATGTAACTCTAAAACTCTTTAATGAGCCTGTAACAATTTTCAGCTGGCCCTCAGTAGCTCTCCTTCACCATTAGCAACTTTGAAGGTGAAGTACTACTTCAATAAAAGCAACGTTAGCATTTTTGGGCGAAGTATTTCTCCGAAAGGCCAATTAGCACCATTGATGCTTTGGGTAAACTGTCCTTTCATCTCCAGTATTAGTCATGGCCTGTGAGAAGTTGCAATAAAAATAGAGTTATTTTAGCACACCGCTAGTTGACTAGTCTCAGTCCCAACTCAGGTTGACCCACATAACAAAGTGCTGTTGAGCACTGAGTATCCGGCTCAGGCCTGTTTGGAGCTGAATCGGAACCAAAACATGGATTGGCTGGGGGTCCGTGAGGACTGGACTGGGATGACCTTGCACAGGTTTGCTCCATGAAATCTGCCCCTTTCCAAGATGGATCATGTTTAGAAAAGCACCTGCAACAAATTGCAGATGATAATCAAGCCCTTAGTTAATTGGATCAGGTGTTGGCAGAACCAAAAAAATAATTAACTTTTTTGGAAGAGGAAGGCATGTGGAAGCCTGCACAATGGTAAAAAGGATGCAGACAAAACAGCAACATGCATACACTCAAGTCTTTGTAAGATAAAATGAGAAAAGATCAACTGAAAATTCATATATTTAGATAGATAGATAGATAGATAGATAGATAGATAGATAGATAGATAGATAGATAGATAGATAGATAGATAGATAGATAGATAGATAGATAGATAGATAGATGGATAGATAGATAGATAGATAGATAGATAGATAGATAGATAGATAGATAGCTAGATAGATAGATAGATAGATAGATAGATAGATAGATAGATAGACAGACATACCACTTAGGGCACAACATCTGTTGTCTGAACCAACCAATTTTATGCAAGCAGAAATTTTGGAATGTGCAACTTACAGGTGTTTATTCTTTGTGTGCTTTGTTGCGTTTAGTATTTAGACAATTACTAGCTCTGAATGTCTGTTCTTTGTCCCGCATTTCACTGTGAATACTGAATTTGATGTTAAAAAAGGTAACCAACAGTAAGACCAGAGCACAAGATAACCTGTTGTGAGGTGTTATCTTGTGAGGGAGAATGAACACTGTCCTGAAAACTAGTGTCAAAAATATAACAGTTACAACATGGTGAGTGCTGTAGAGGAAAGAACACTAGTCAGGGCCATCACCAACAATCTTAAACAGGGGTGAATGTATTGCAATCCATCCATTGTGAGGAGTAATACAAATGCAATGCCACAAAGTACAAAGATTTATCTTTTTTGCCTTACTATTAAAAAGGCCAAAATCTGGAAAAAGAAAGGATCTGATTAAAACCCACAGCACACAGTTAAGTTAAGCATGATGGAGGTAGTATCATGGCTTGGGGTGGCATGGTTGCACCAAAATCTTATGCTGATTTAAACAAATTAGAATATGTCAGTGTAAAACATTGAATATAATAGAATTAACTGAAACAAATAGATGTGTGAAGAATTACTTTTTTTACTTTTTTAACTGACAACACCCAGTTGTACAACACCAGTCATGTGATGCCATACAACCAGAGGTTTTTCTAGGTCCTACTAAAAGCAGCAGGAGCTGGAGTGGAAGGAGATTTCAAGGAGAGAACAGCAGTATATCGATAACTCATTCATTCTCAGCCTCGTCACATTTAGCCAAAGGTCGGGCAGAAAGAACAGTCAATGTGCAGGGTCCACCCGTGCTTCTTTGGCAAGACAAGACCGAGGACACCATGTGTGTGTGTGTGTGTGTGTGTTTGAGTGTGAGCATTTATGAATGTGTGAGTGTGTGTGTCTGTAGGACAGATACACAGACCAAGGTCAACCTTGTCCACAAGGGTTGGGGTCTTTTATTTGAACAATGTACTTGAAAACTGCACAAAAATAGCAATTATATGGCACATAACAATAGCAGTAACTGTACTATACTATAAACACTTCTATTATGTTAGATGCAGTAAAATATATAATATATTATTTTTTCTTTTGCCGAAATGGGCCATTAAGCAATGGTTTAAATGGTCTTAAAGGGAAGCAAAAGTGGTTATTTTATGATAATAGTCTAAAAAACATTAAATAATGAATGTAGATGGGCTAGAGGCCAAAGTGTAGCCAATCTGTTTCAAACACCACAAAAAGCATCCACTTGGCAAAGCCAAAGGAAACTAAAAGGTAGGAGTTTGAGTCATGCAGATATCACAGGGCTTTCCTGACCCAGCCTCAAAACCTTTGATAATCAGCATGCCAACCAACTGCTTCAACCACATGCTGGCTTTGCTGCATTAAACAGCTACTCAACAGACCAGCAGCACTGAGTGGAAAATTATATCGGGTGTCAGGGTGGGATGGTAGGAAATTTTTATATCATGATCTCTGAGAATAAAATGATCACCGTTTTATACAATAAGACAACAAAATATGGTGTAAATGGTTGAAAAAAAAAGCATTGCATATTTTAGTCCACATGTCTTATGTTGATGGTTGTTTAAAAACAATGTTCCTCAAAGAAATAATGGAGAAAAAAATGCATATTTCTCCCTAAACAGTTTTTTCCAATCCGTCAGAAGGTACTCCTTTATCATTCACAACACACAGAGTTGCATTCACAAATCTCACAGTTCTCACTCTCACAAAGCACAAGCCTTGTGTTAGCCAGAAGTGGCATCAAGTTCTCTGGGCTCAGAGGCATCTGGGCTGGACCAGCACACATTGGAAACGTCAGTAACCTTGATTCTATTATTGCTTTTCTGGAACAATTGAATGTAATGTGCCTCAGACGAAAGACAAAAAGTACCATCCAGACTGTTATCATCAACAAGTCCAAAAGCCAGGCTCTATGATGGTAAGGGGATGTGTCAGTGCCCTTGGTAATGGACATTTACACAAGAATGCAGTAATGCAGAAAGTTACACTGAGAAGTTTTTGAGACTATCACGTTTTTGAGACTTTGAGAAGATCACTTTTACTAGAAGATGGTAATCATCAGAATATATACAACAAATTGGCAACAGTTTACAATATAGTCATAAAACTGTCAAATGATTTAGAAATGTCTCAACTATTACATATTAATTGAAACTAGTTAAGACACTATTACAAACTTTTAATCCTTAAGAATGTTGTAATTAATAATGAATTGAGATTAATAATGTCTCAACTAGTCACAATTAATAATTTGTTAAAATATATCACAACTGTTAATGAATGAACCATTATTTAAAAGTTTTACTAAAAACCTAACACTTACACTAAATGTAAACCCATAAAACCCCATTTTTGCTTGGTATATGACATGAAGTTCACCCTTTTTCTTTCTATGACCCAAATACACCAATATGAATTAATCTGTTGCAATTAAACATTAATAAATTCACCTAAGACCACTGTTTCATCAAATAAAACTCAACCTGGAATCATTTTAAATTCAGTTATCCTGAGATCCACAGTGAGAAGTGCTCACAAAGCTGGAAATGGCAATCTTAGTCTGGAATAGGATGGAGTGAAACAGGATTGTTTCCGGACTCTTCACATTGAACTGATTCTCTACAGAGACAGCACCACCTTGTAAAGTTTGGCTTTCGATTTCCATCTCTAAGTTCATCTCTGCAGTCAAATCTGACCTGTCCTGAACTAAATGGACTAGAATGGAAATTCCAAAGATCTGTACAGGTCATAAAATATAGCTATATTCTAATATTAAATTAAATCATTAAATGACTCAAATTAATATAAACATATAATCACAAGCTCATAGTGAACAATAGCATCAATTTGCATATCAATAGAATATAAATATCATTAACAAAATAAATAATACAAATGTAAGGTCTGTGAAAATAATTAACAACCAATTAATTGTGCAACCTTTTCATCACATTTGTTTTTAAACATGGTCAAATACTGACCAAAACAGACTACATAAACAAACACACACACACACACATACATTCCTAGAAATTAAAAGCAATCAATAATTGCAAAGATGAGGATCTTACTGTTCTGTAAAGTTTCTTAATCAAACCTGTAAACTTCCTTAAGCTCCTTATTAAATAAATACAGCAATTATTTATATATTGCACAATACATGGATATCTTTTTTCTTAAATCTAGGATATTGAAAGTTTAAGAATTTGCACCATAGCTTTGAGGATTTGATTGCTTCTCCCACAAGTAAGTGTTACTAAGGTCTGAATCTTCACCAAATCACCTCATCCCAAACTCCACAACCCATCTCATAAACACTGGATGGAGCACCATCATTCCAAAGAACACAGTTACACTACTCCATAGCCCATGCCTGGAATTAGACATGGTGACAATAGGTTTATATTGTATGTATCTGCTCCAGTCCTTATTCTATTGTCTATTTTATACACTCCTCTACAGAGTCTAGACAAGCTGTGTGTGCATGTGTAATGGATGCTTCATAAAGTAGCTAAATGTACTCGTTACAAAAGCAGTCGTGGACAGATCAAAGTTGATAACTTACTGTTTCTCTCTGTATATTATGAATTTTGGAAAAGGCTATTGTTTACCTGAGTTGAATCATTGTTTAACCAACATCTTGTCGCAGTATCAGAGGGTGCCAACTAACATTCCACTCTATACTCTCTTAACAGGCCAGGCAGTGCTAGATCAGAGTAGCAGCATCAGCAGTGTCTTCCCAGGTCCCAGTGCACTGTCGTCTTTGTGTTTTCTAAATTTGGAGATGTGATGACACGGTTGAATAATGAATGAACATATAGTGTACATTTATTTAAAGAGCTTAAGAAATATTAAGAAGATAAAAATACCTATAAAACTGTTCTAGTGATATCCCAGCATATAAGATTATATTTTATGATCACAATGATATAATGTAGAACTGGCTTGCCAAAAGTCATGTCCCATGTTAGATGAAGAACCTGAGTGTCTATTGTCATTTGTCTATTTGTCTGGACTATTCTATTAATAGATGGTTGTGACCATTACCACTTGCTGTGTAAGCCTTATCAAGTCTTTATTTTGGGGCTTAAGAACATTTAGGATATGTAGGTACAATCAAGTTACAATATTATAACCCTGCCTTCTAGTTTCTACACTCACTGTCCATCTTGTCAGCTCAACTGTCCACATAGGAGCACTTTGTAGTTCCCATCCTGTTCTTCAATGGTCACTGTTGGCTTAATATTTTTGGTTATTTGACTATTGTCAGTTCTGAATTAACAATGAGGTGTTTAAAAACTCCAGCAGCACTGCTGTGTCTGATCCATTCATAACAGCAGTGTTGTGACTTGAGTAGAAGTTGAAGTGTCATTTAAGCCACACACACACACACACTTCAGTGGAAGTACTAAAGTATTCAACATGTATGTACTTAAGTATTGCAAGTAGTTCATTCTAAAGTACTGAAAGTAAAAGTGCAGCTTGATCTCTTGATTCAGTCAATGATAAGGAGCTTCATCAAACCCGGTGACAGTGAATTAATTGTAACATTTTTTATAATTGAAACGAGTAACAATGCAGCATGAAACATATATTGAAGTAAAAGTATTAAACTCATCAAAAATATGTAGTGAAGTAAAAGTGGAAGTAGGAGGAAAAAATAATACTCTAGTAGATACAGAATCAGTATTTTAGTACAGTAGTGAAGTATTTCTACTTCTTTACTATACATCTCTGGTCCTAACCATTGAAGAACAGGGTGAAAAGAGTATAAAAGTGTTCAGGGAAAGAAAATGACTACAGTCTATAATTATAAAACTGCAAAGTGCTTCTATATGACCAGTGGAACTGATAAGATAGTGTGTACAGAAACAAGGAGGGGGGTTATAATATTGTGTATGACTTGACTGTATATATTGTGTTCCATTGCAGGCCATACAGATCTGGTCAGTCTAACCTGAATACTGTGACACACATTTAAAAAAAAACATGCCCTTCTCCCCCGTGAATGAGTAAAGATGACGCTGCGTTATCATCTAGAAGCGAGTTAGCAGACATTATGGCGTTCAAATGAGTTTCTTCCTCACCTCTTTTCTTTCAGCTCATCTCTCTCTTTCATCTTTGAGCTAAATCAGCGGATCAGCGGCTCAAATTCTGCCTCTCGCTGGCTCCCATCTGATTTCTCATGGATTATAGGACAAAAGGATTTACATATTATTTCACTTGGCGAGAATTCTGTTAGTTCATAATTCATAATTTTATATGCTTGGTGTGTCTCGATGTGTGTGCCTTTGTGTGTGTGTGTGTGTGTGTGTATGAGCGTGTGTATGCTCAGCTCATTTCCCTGGATAGAACTGATATTTGTTATTATGGTTTCTGTGCTTTTGACACAGAGGAGTGGAGCAGAGGAGATATGAACAGATTATGAACAGCATTACATTAGAGCAGATTTAGTGTTGCTTGAGGTTAAATAAATAGGCCTAAGCAAATAAACTCTGATAAAGCTGACGCCGAACCCAATTCACATCGAATTAATGCTGTTCTCAGTCGATCTGTTGCAAATCCTGAACACACTGATCACAAGGCAGGAGGAACTGTAAAAACTTCTGCAACAGCAGCTGGAACACACTGGAGGAGGTTGTTCCCAGCAGGTGTGGAGGCATGAGGGAGTTTCACACTGTCTGATCACAAGTTCAGAGACATTAAAATAGATACTTCATTTTTACAGGAGCTCAGGGTCTCTGATAAGCAGAGGAAAAAAGGAGACAGAAGTGTGTGTGTGTAAGTAGGACGATGCTTTGAAGCGATTTAAAGCGGCAAATGTGCGTTTTCATACGTGCTGTACCTTGTTTGAACCAATTTTTTTAGTTTGGTCTGAACCAAAATAGCTGGTGAAAAAAGGTCTTGGTTCAGATTAATTGAACTATAGTCTGAGTCGTATGCAGTCTGAAAGCACTTTAATAGATGGTTGCAACTTTTAGACAACGTACAGGAATTTGAGGCAGGCTATTGTCACCCATTAAACAATATAAGTAGAAAAGTTTTTAAAAAAAAATCTGAATCCCCTTAGTGGCATGCCTGTCACACAGCATGATTCCTTTATCTACTGTAACTGTAGATCAACCCTGATTTATTAAGAGAAATAAAATAAATTCTAGGGGAATCTGCTATGCTTATGCTTCAGCATGAATATTTCTATGAATAATTCTTCTTTTGATTTCTATTCTCTTGCAATGACTGTGCTTCATGCGTAATGCATTCTTTGGATAAGAGAGTTTTTTTTTTAAATCTTGGTTTCTCTGCGTTTATTCATCCTTATGATCCCAGTTTAGCAATACTCATTAGGAGGCTGCACCTGCATTTCTGGACAAGCTGCTTTTGGAAGTTGGTTTCTGTAGAATGCAAAAAGAAGTACAAATAATCCTGAAGCAAATTGTATTTTGAATAATGTTTTAAGAAGCTAGTTGTTCATCTTCATAATAAATTAAATTTAGTGCAGGTACTGTAAATGGCTGTGGTACAATAGTAGCCCCTGCCGGACTGCAAAATACCACTACGATGAACAGGGATGGACAGGAATTGATATTGAGTATCAGTTTGGTGCGACTAGGTGCAACCTGACCTGACCTAACACAACAAGAACAAGTGTTGGAACAAGCCTGACTTTAGGCAAACAGTAACACTCTCCATGATCTTCACACTGCCATGCTTTTAGACACCAGGGCCAAGGTTAAGAAAACCTGTGAGAAGCAGACCCGAGCCTGAGCCTTTGTTTTCATATCGATCTTGGAGTTTTAAAGCAAGTGTCTAAGTGTGAGTCACGGTGTGTGTTTGTGTAGGTGTGTGTTGTGTATAGGTACCATATGGAGGTTTATGTATGCAGAGCGCCTTCTCTCTCTCTCGCCTCAGGGCAAGAAGGAAGCGCTTGTGTCCACACAGCCATGTGCTTAGCCAGACGGAAAACTGGATAATGGGGATGGGAAGCAAATCTTTCAGTACTGACACGCCGAAGTTCACTTTAGCACACAACATTTCTGTTGCCTTGCTGTACTTTCTCCTCATGTCTGACAGACACAGTGTTTTTATGTACTGTCAATCCATATTTGAACGGTTGGGTTTATTTGCCAGGTGCTGTCAGTCAGTATAAGGACAGGAACAATGGAAATGTTTCTTTTCAGAGGTTCTTCAATTGCATACAGGTAAAAAAGGACTATATATATATATATATATCTCATACACATTAAATCGATTTTTCCTATTTCATGTGTATAAAACATCTGGATTGCGCTCTAATTACACTAATTATACTGATGTGCCAAAAGTCATACAATAACAGTAGGTCTTGGGAAGGCCTGCATCTGTATAGGTTGTGAGGTGTTTCCAGTTGAACACTGGCCAGTGTGCTTATGGTAAGGCAATGCACTGCAAATAATCAGATTGAGCATGGCCTTAAAATACTGCATAGACGTCATTACCACTCCGAGTGGTCCAGCGGGCTAAAGCACTGCCACTATGATCACAATTGGCGTTGCTCTCTTTGGGTAGGTAAATGGGGCTTATTCCCCACATCACTCCAAAGGTGATGTTGATCAGCAAAAGGCGTCTGTAAGCTGTATCAAAACTGAGTTGCTGAGTCGGTGGCTGAATTCACATGTATCGTAGGAGGCATGTGCTAGTCTTCCCCCTCCTGGTGTTGGGCATCACTAGTAATAGGGGAAGTCCTGATAAGTGGGTTGGGAAAATAAGAAAAGAAATTTAAAAAGAAGTAATTACCACAGAGAGTGAACAATAGTCGGTGGTATTGATCATGATTCTAGCTAGAATTGTCCAGAAATGTAAAAATCACATTACATACAAAATAAAAAACAGTAGAACCCCCCCCCCCCACACACACACACACACACACATGCCATTTTTAGATTCCATGTGACATGGCAAAAGTCATGGGACATGTTTCTATTTTCTCTCTCAAGACATATGGCATATCACTCCATATACCACACAGCTTGGTTTGGCTCAGACAAATACAGATCCTCAAATAGAATTTCTTCAATGCTTGGTGAATGCCTGCTGTGCCTCTAACAAAATAAGCCCCCAAAAAGCAATCCCCAAATTTCTTGGCAGCTTAGGTTAAAAGCAGTGGTTTCCATTAAAGATGGTAAACGAGAGAGACACTTGCAAGCAAGCAAGGAATACAACAATGATTTACATTTACACATTCAGGTTTTTTAAAGGTTTTTAAAGATGTGTAAAAGTTTAAATAGCCAATCCTAGACATTTTTTATGCTTTACAGTGGCATGCAAAATTTGTGCACATATACTGTAGGTCAAAATGCTTTAACATGCTAAGAACCATGGTACAGGAACTAATATAATAACTCATAATATTTAGCATGTCCCATAAAAGCTAAAGAAAGATACATGACCTGCTGACAAGTGACAAGTGTTTAACCTCACTCACAGGTATAGTGTGCTACAGGGGCAAGTCTGAGTAAGGCCTGATACCAGCCCTCTAAATTTCCTGTATTTTTAAATATGATATGGTGTATGTATCTTTAATATTGTACAATACATGGCTGTACAGTATGAAAGTATTTGAAAAAATATTCTGTAGATGCACAAAGATGTTAAAGGATAATGGCTCACAGATGGTGTTGCCAACTGAGAAAACATGAATCTAAACACAGAACACAGAATAGGTTTTTCTTTAATCATTTTGTGTGCAGCATTTTGTATCTGTCTCTTTTATGATTACAAAAAGGCTTTATATTCTGCGTGCATTCTGGATGCCAAATGTTGCCACTTGCTAAGAAGCAGTTTACAATCTTAACAGCTTGAAAAATTATGTGTAAATTTTCCTCATTGTGAACAGTGAAAGCTTATTTTCAGAGGCGCATTGTGTACTCTCTATTATCATTGAGGCTTTCTTTCTATTATAAATATGACCAGTTTAAAGCTTAAGGATGACTCTAGGCTTAGACATTAAATACCCAAAAATGAGTAGAGCAGTAGAATTTCCAGTGGCTGATAACATTTCACAGGGCATTGAGTGCTTGGTGGCCAAAAAGAACACAATAAGGCCCTAATGGCAGTTCTACCTCTCCATTGTCACATTTGATATGCCTCATGCTCAATTTATAGCCATTCTCTCTTGGAACAGGTACCTTTCATTATATGAAAGACATAATTTTCCTACCGGCTCCTGGCATCACTACATTTGCATAAAAAGCATGTCCCCCAACCCTAACTCACCACCAGTGTGCAGTATGTTTTTATAATTAACTTAACTGTGGTTTATCACACCTGAGGAACAGTGGTGAATCTTTCCAGGAGTGGCCGGCTAACCAAAATTACCCCAAGAGTGCAGCATCAACTCATCCAAAAGGTCGCGAAAGACACCACAAAAACATCCAAAGAACTACAGGCCTCATTTGCCTCAGTAAAGGGCAGAGTTCATGACTCCATCATAAGTAAAAGACTTAGCAAAAATGGCCTACATGGCAGAGTTCCACAACAAAAAACACTGCTAAACAAAATTGCATGCGGTTGCATGACCCTAAAAAAGTGGCGGAATTACTTAAAATCTGCAAAGAAGAGTGGGCCAAAATTCCTCCACAGCACTGTAAAAGATTCATTACAAGTGACCGCAAACGCTTGATTGCAGTTGTTGCTGCTAAGGGTGGAACAACTAGTTATTAGGCTAAATTTTAATTTGTTTGATAATCTAAACAATTTAAGAGTGACAAACATGCAACAAAATAAGAAATGGGGCAAAAACTTTTTCACACCACTGTATATAAACCCTGGAAAAGTCAATATTGCAGTTGACTAGAACTTCAAAGTTGAGCTGAGGTCAGTAGGGCCCAAAAACCGCAATTTAGGATAGTCTGGATAGTTCGGTTAGTAGAGCACTACGAGCCTTTAAATCTGAAGATCCAGGGTTCAAGTCCCTGTTTGGGCAAGTAAGCCTTTATCTTGCCCTGTGGGGCAGCTGTGGTCCAGCACTGTTTTGTGCTGATGACAGGGTTCTGGATTTGATTCCTGGGTTCAATAAGCCGTTGTTGGCTCCCTGCCACCCCTCTGCCCCTAGGGTGTCATAGCCAGGCATGTGTGCTCACTGCTCCCTAGTGGGTATATGTGTGTGTTAGCTGTACAGTTGGTTTAAAGACAGAGAGGCTAAACTCCAACTATATCTAAAACAAAAGAAAGTCTTTTTAAGTTAATTAATGGAACTCTAGTATTGAAACAGGCCTTGTGCAAATGTTTATATCATATAATTTTATTGTATTATCCCATTTGATTCTTTCTGTATTGCAGTTTAGACAAAAATAACACAACCAAGCCATAGCTGCCAAGCAGTAGAGCATCCAAGCTGATGGTTTTGGACATTCATTTGGAGTTTTCTTGCCTAATATATGTTAAAATGAGTAATGAACCTTAAACAGAGCGTTGGCAACTGTTGTAGTGTGTCATATCCAAAGGAAAGAACTGTGTGTGAGAGCAATGAGATACAAGTGGAAAATAAAAAATGCGTACCACACATGCGTTAATGGGAAGTGATGGGTACCTTCATGTATGCTTCAAAATATGGCATTGCGAGAGGTTAAATGCTGTCTCTCTCACTCTGTGTCTCTGTATCTCTCCCGCTCTCACTCACTCACTCACTCACTCACTCACTCACATATACACACTCACTCTCTTGTTCTCTTGATCGCCCTCTCCCCCTCTCACTCACTCTCTCTCTCTGCTGAGATTATAATTAGCCTCATATGTCATAATCATCACATTCTTCTCTCGCCAGACTTCAAGTCAGACCAGATCAACCCACTCAATTTAATAGCAGCATCCCGCCACCCACTGCCTCTCATATTACACAAACACACCAATGCATAGTACAAGCATACATTTTAAACTCACCTAACATTAATCATACTATATAATACACTCCCTTAAAATCTGCATTTAACCCCTAGATTCTGTATGTAAGTCCACATTTCTTCACTTCATAACTATTTTACTTTAATATTAAACTAATTGTCAGTTTTGTAGGCCGTGTAGAACCCTGAGGGACTCCATAATATATACTAAACCAAATGCTTAACAGTTACCACATTTTTCTTAATGTCATTCCTCTACTAGGATTCATAACTGAATTGTTAACATAGAATTTAATATGATAAATAGACTGTAAACTGTAACATGCAATTTATGAAAATATTTATTCAGTGTTCTAAATATTTCTATCTTAATGTGTTTGAGAGCATCAGTTGTAAAATTGTGAAGAGCAAGAGTTGGTATACAGTGAATAGCCCTATTTAAGTAATGCTTCAATGTGTATTATGGATTAGAACTTCTCAAATAAGTAAAGAAAAATACTTTAGGGATTGAAGTCAATCAGAGATCATATTGAAGCAGACTACTGTCAGTCTAAAATTTGTTTAGGATCTTCTGCTTCATTACTGATGGTATGATATACTGAATCCATTCTTCCCACTACCAGAAAAATATTATGTGAGCCACTGACTACAACACAGTCCCAAAGCATAATCGATCCACGACTGTTCATAACAGTTGAACATCCTTTTTTAAACAATTCATATTTGTACTGATATAGCTGCACAGTAGAACAGTGTACCACTACTTAATTACTTCATATTGAACTATTCACAGTAATGACCTTACATTTATAAAAGAGCAAGACTATTTTTTTAAAGGTAAACAGAGAGATTGAAAACCAGTAATGGGACATAAATTAGCATATTTTCCCATTACTCTTTCCATGTCCCATGAAGGCTTCACTGACCTGCAGGATATGTGTTTGGGACCTCCTGTACTGAATGTGGATGTGACTTTTTGGAATATTGATCATAATCAATCTTACTTATTTTAAGTATTTTAAGAACTCAGCACAAAAATCACTGGTCAAGCTAATCTTGACAAGAAATCAGTGATTTTAAGTTTTACTTCACTCATTTTGAGACTTTGCCTTTTTTTAAGAAATCTTATGGACTCTGTGCTTTGCTGTGTGTATATGCAGTCCAGAAAAAAAATACAAATTCAAAGATTCAAGGCCTCTTACCCTGCTTTACATCAGGTTCAACTAGACAAATACCCAGTGAGCACTTGAGCATAGAAATTAGGACATTATGAGATAGCCTTTGCCTGTGGCTAGAAGAGAAGGTCAATAAAATCACTTTGGTACAAAAGTTTCAAGTGTGATTCAGAGTGTTAGTAAAAGAACTTAAAAATTGGAAAAAAAAACTCTGCTTACCATTGAGGAGAATATATCCGCTTTATTCCGGTTTAAAGAACATACTGTGCTGTGCTGTATCTGGTATTTGTCTGATTGACGAGGAACACTGCAATTTGGAAACAAACACAAGCAAAACATAAATAAGGCCCATATAATAACACATGTTCAGTATCGTGTCATATCCACAGCTTTTTACACTATTAAATTCAACTTTAGACAAATACATTATACATTATACATTATAAAAATTTCTGGCAGTTGAGTCTACAGGTATTCATTTCGGTGCTAAATGCTGCCACTTGCTTTCACTAATGAACTCTCCTCTTTAACGAAAGGAACCTAATTAGTCTGAGTTCTGTGTTATGGTGCTTGGCTTCATCAGGAAAAAGCAGCTTAACTAACAGTCCACAAGCTGTAGGTTCATTTAATCCACTATTCTACATAAAAGTGCAGAAATTTCTTGTCCTGTACACTAAATTCAAGTGTTATAAGAACTAAGCTCTGACTTCCCTCAGATTCAGCAATTTTGTATATTAGGTTCAGAGATTGTATGACTGAGCTACTAACCATAGATACAAGCAATTGTATCCTAAATAAGTCCTAAATACACTATATAAATACTAGAGTACAAGTTCTAGAGTGCAACTTTATCTCTTTTCTTAATTATATAATCAACCCTTCTTTTAAGGCCTAAAAAACATTACAAAAAAATGGAACAGTAAACCATGCACCACTTTATAATGTTGCCATTCCCTCTCACAACACTTAACAAAATGTTTTTAGCATCAAGGATACTGAGCATCTTTGGTGTTTCAGGTGTTATATTGTGCTAAATGTTTGCAATATGTGCAACATGTCTGTTGTCATTAACAGCTTCTTTTCCATTGGCTTTTGTCACAATCTATTTGCATACTGGGTGTGTCCAACGGTTTCTGACTAACACTCATAGTATAGTGATTCCCCCTGGGCTACCTTAAAAATAAATCCAGGTCTCCTTTAGTTGTATAAAGTTGATGTTTTAATTTATGCTAAGTCAAGTTTTCATTCCCCATTACTTAAAAAATTTAAGAAAACCGACTGCCTCAAAAAAGTTAAGTAAACTCAGCTTGTTCGGTGTTACAGTATAACAAACATAAAAAAGTTAAATAAACTTGCCCTTTAGTTGTAATAACTTGATGTTCTAAGTTGTGTTAACTTAAGTTTTCCTTCCCCATTACTGAACTTTTTTAAGGCAACTGGTTTCCTCAATTTTTTAAAGTAAATTCAAGTTATCTAGGCTTACAGTGTAGAGGAGTACTGACACAACCCCACAGCCAGACAGACCATAGCTTTTGAACTTCCTGCTGATAACAGTCTGGATGGTCTTTTTCATCTTTAGTCCACACAGTGTTTATTTCTTGCAAACAAAACTTAAAATAATGAATTGTCTAAATATAATACACATTTCCACTGTATCATGCTCCATCTCAGATACTTCAGAGCCCAGAAAAATTAATTAATACCGTTTTTGGACGACGTTAACTAAAAGCTTAAATGAAGGATGTACTGTAAACATACCAAGATACTGACAAAAATGCGGAGAAATCTATATAATCAGAAATTTATATATAATTTTGATGGTACAGATACTGATCCAGTGAGTTTAATTTAACTGTAATACACAAACATGAGATGATCCAACACGCAACTAGTAGGTTTGCTGTGGCCATTTATGATCCAATCAGCAACATTTAATAATATTACACAAACATGAGAATATGCTGCACATTTAAGGTGGTCAGGTTAATTTTTAGACAGTTAGTATCCATCAGCTCAGTTTATTCAGCTTTTCTCGTTTGAGTGACACTTCAGGAAGGTCATCCTCCGTCCATTATCACACTCTTATCGAAAATCTCTAATGACTTATAATAAATGCTTAGAAGTTAATGTCCGCCCATCTCTCCATCTCTCTCTGTCTCTCTGTGTCTCTCTCTCTCCCTTTCTCTCTCCCGGTCTCTCGGGTTCTGTACATTCTCTGAATACCCAATGAACACCTGCGAAGCATCAAGCTGAATTAGAATTCTGGGGCGTTTCACAGACTCTTAATTATGGCAGCTTCACATGCTAATCATCTGCAGACACACACAGGCCTAAACCATACAGCAAACATTAGCACAACTGCATTGCCTTACTGTCTAACACTGAGATTCTCTCTCTTTATCTTCCTCTCTTCTTTATCTCCTCTCACACTCTCTGGCTCCTTCTATTTCCTTTTCCTTTTCTTTCTCTATTCCTGTCTCTTCATCCATTATCACACTTTTATCTAAATTCACTAATGTATAATAATACATGCTTAAAAGTTAATGTCTTCCCATCCCTCAATCCCATCTCATCTCTCTCACTCTCTCACTCTCTCTCTCTCTCTTACACACACACACATTTCTCCTTATAATGTCTTCTTCCCTTTCTCCTTTTTCTATCTCACGCTCTTTCTCTTCCTACTCTCTCTCTCTCTCTCTCTCTCTCTCTCTCTCTACATGTTGTTTGTCTCCTCTTATACTCTGTATCTATTAACTTTTCTCTTTCTTTTTCTTTCTCTCTTTCTTGCCTTTTTTCTGTCTGTCCATACATTTTTACAATTTTATCTAAATTCACTAATGTCTTATAATACATGCTCAAAATTAACATCTGTCCATCCCTCCATCCAATCTCTCTCTCTCTCATCCTTTCTCTCTCTCTCTCTCTCTCTCTCTCTCTCAGAGTCTCTCAAATTGCTCTTCATGAAAAAGTTAAAAAACCCTTCTAAATAGATGTCCCCCTCTTTCTCTTTCATTTTCCCTTTTTTGTTCTCTCTCACACTTATGCTTTTACTTTTTTCCCTCCTTCTCACTCACTCTCTCTCTCCCAATATTTTTCCTATTCTTTTCCTCTCTCTCCAAAGTTTTACCATTCTCTCTGCTTTTCTTTTTTTTCCGGTGTCTCTTATCTTTCCTGTTCTATTTTGTGTTTTGAGCTCATTCTATTTTCTCTCTACCCCGCTCTCTTTCATGTTTGTTACTTTGTTTTTTTCTCCTTATATACACTGCCTCTTTCTCTCTCTACATCTTTTTGTCCTTTATTTCTTCTGCTACTCTTTTCCCCCCTTCTTTCTCTCACTCTCTCTTTATTTCTTCTGGCAGTCTCTTAGCTCTCAGTTCTTACTTTTTCTCTCGCTATCTCACTGTCTTGCTCTAACTTCCCTCTCTCTTTTTCCTCGCTCTCTCCTACTGCTATTAATGATGTCTAAACAAAGGGGTTTTAAATTCCTACTAAATAAATGTTTCTCTCGCTCTTTCTCTCTCTCTGTATAATTCCTTGCCTCTGCAGGTGTTGATTGCAAAACCGACATTCTGTGTGAAACATGACTCCCACCTTATATCACACTGTTGTTCAGTTTCTCCCTCATCTATCCATCTATCCCAGCATCCTCTCTCTCTCTCTCTCTCTCTCTCTCTCTCCTCTGAAGCTTTTGGAGCAGCTCTGTATATGTATGTGACGAGGGCACTGATATATTGAATATTGCCGACCCCGGGTTTATCCTCTCTTATTTCCATAGTTATCATAGCCCTCTTCACTCGCGGGGTGAATTTTTGCAAGCATTTACATTTTTCCAGCCGGGCCTCCTATCTGGACCTAGACGCTCCTTAAATAACTTCAGCCCACGCTGCTGCAGGCGGACCGCCCTCGCGGGGGATATTTAAAAGCTCATCTCGATCAGTCATCAATAATTAACATTAAATTAAGTAAATAAATTAGGTCCGGGTTATTCGAGGCTCTCTGAAAGCTGCTCTGTGAAGGATGTACTGTAAACATGCCAGGAGACTGACAAGGTTGCCGAGATAGGTCTGGGATGGTCTTTAGCTCTCAGTAATCTCTGTCCTTTCTATATATTCTCATCTATGAGGCTTCACATAACAATTAGGGCTGCTGTATCGGCTTATGATTCATTTAGCAACGTTTAACAACAAAAACACAATAATAACAACAACACAAACAAACAATCATCTGGTACCTAACTGTTAAAGTTGTGTGTTTGTTTATGAGCTGATCAGCAACACAAGGAAAATTATTAAATCCAGTTAAGGTTGCACAAAACCTTCGCTTCACCCAACCATTAATGCAGGGGTGTCCAACCCACGGCCCGTTTCCTTTTTTGCAGTGGCCTACGAGGTATTTTAGAACTAAAATGTAAGCTGGCCCACTGTTAAGCAGGTTTTATAATGTAAGATTTAAAGTCTGAACACTAAAAGCTGCGAGAGTGCTCAGTCGCAGCGCAGAAAACTGGACAAAGAGTCTAAAAGCTGAGAGAGTGCTCAGTTGTAGCGCAGAAACAGGACAAAGAGTCTAAAAGCTGCGAGAGTGCGCAGTTTCAGCGCAGAAAACGGGACAAAGAGTCTAAAAGCTGCGAGAGTGCGCAGTTAGAGCGCAGAAAGCGGCACAAAGAGTCTAAAAGCTGCGAGAGTGCGCAGTTGTAGTGCAGAAAACGGGACAAAGAGTCTAAAAGCTGCGAGAGTGCTCAGTTGTAGCGCAGAAAGCGGGACAAAGAGTCTAAAAGCTGCGAGAGTGCGCAGTTGTAGTGCAGAAAATGGGACAAAGAGTCTAAAAGCTGCGAGAGTGCTCAGTTGTAGCGCAGAAAGCGGGACAAAGAGTCTAAAAGCTGCGAGAGTGCTCAGTTGTAGCGCAGAAAGCGGGACAAAGAGTCTAAAAGCTGCGAGAGTGCTCAGTTGTAGCGCAAAAAGCGCAACAAAGAGTCTAAAAGCTGCGAGAGTGCGCAGTTAGAGCCCAGAAAACGGCACAAAGAGTCTAAAAGCTGAGAAAGTGCTCAGTTGTAGCGCAGAACGTGGGAAAAAGAGTCTAATAGCTACAAGAGTGCTCAGTTAGAGCGCAGAAAACGGGACAAAGAGTCTAAAAGCTGCGAGAGTGCTCACTTTTAGCGCAGAAAGCGGGACAAAGAGTCTAAAAGCTGCGAGAGTGCCCAGTTGTAGCGCAGAAAGCGGAACAAAGAGTCTAAAAGCTGCGAGAGTGCTCAGTTTTAGCGCAGAAAGTGGAACAAAGAGTCTAAAAGCTGCAAGAGTGCCCAGTTGTAGCGCAGAAAGCGGAACAAAGAGTCTAAAAGCTGCGAAAGTGCTCAGTTGTAGCGCAGAACGCGGGAAAAAGAGTCTAAAAGCTGCGAGAGTGCTAAGGTGCAGCGCAGAAAACTGGACAAAGAGTCTAAAAGCAGCGAGAGTGCTCAGTTGTAGCGCAGAAACAGGACAAAGAGTCTAAAAGCTGCAAGAGTGCTAAGGTGCAGCGCAGAAAACTGGACAAAGAGTCTAAAAGCAGCGAGAGTGCTCAGTTGTAGCGCAGAAACAGGACAAAGAGTCTAAAAGCTGCGAGAGTGCTCAGTTGTAGCGCAAAAAGCGGAACAAAGAGTCTAAAAGCTACGAGAGTGCTCAGTTCTAGCGCAGAAAGCAGAACAAAGAGTCTAAATGCTGCGAGAGTGCTCAGTTGTAGCGCAGAAAACGGAACAAAGAGTCTAAAAGCTACGAGAGTGCTCAGTTTCAGTTTCAGTGCGCAGAAAACTGGACAAAGAGGCTGCGTAATTTAAAGTAAGCTTAAAAGCATTTGTAGCCGAGCCAACAGGTTTACCTCAATATGTAACTTGCCAATGTAGTCAAAATCAGCTAAATCAGCCCATCTGGATCAAATGTTGAATTTAGCCATAATAATTAACATTTGAATAATTGTATCACTGTACAAGTATCCATGCAGCAGTAATGTACCCAACAAATATAGCTGCTATTTCTAGCTAAACAGCAAGTAAATAGCAAGTTTCTGCTTCTGTTAGAAGGTCAGTATGTTTTTTTTCCATTGAGAAGAAAGTATTTTTAGAATGTACTAATTGGGTTCTTGTGGCCTATCTCCTCCCATAAGCTGGTCTTTAGCTTTAGGTAGTTTCAGTTGACTGCGGCAGACTGATGCAACAAACTTTCTCCTTCCATGGACAGAGCTCTCCAGCTGGGAAATGCCTCCAGGCCGACCCACAGCCTGGACCGCTATGCTCCGATCTGATAGCTAAAGTGGTGCTAAATCTGCCTCACACCCTCCTGAGCCATTGCATCAGTGTCTGCTCATTCAGAAGAATGAGCTTATAGAGATCACAAGCTGCAGAAACAAGCTGAGCTATAAGTATATATATATAATAGCTCTTAGCTTTGGATGAACTGTGGCTTTATTCTGGTCTCTTGGATGTAGACAGGGGGTTAGTATTGTTCTTACAAGTTTAACAACTTTTTTTTAACAAGAGCTTTCTGCAAATATCTGCTTATTATTTGGGTAATTCAGGTATGTTTGGTTAGATAATCATATGTTGGTTTGAAAAAGGAGGGAAAATGGGGACACATGGGCACCCATCATGGTTAGGATGTTGTGGCTAGTTGGAACTTCAAGTAGGCTTAAATTGTTTGACTATAGTGTATGGCGACAAATGTGTATGTGTAAAGGATACCTTTTAGCTCCTTAACATACTCATTTACCCAGTTTTTAATCTTAGTCTACATGACGTATGTGAATATGGCCATTTATCTTCAAATTGTGGCACTAAATGCACTAAATGATGGACCAAAAGAACCAATAGAAAAGCTTCAAAAAGGAGGCTTGGAATAAAACTAAATTGCTAACTGAAATAAATGTATTTCCTTCACCTGTAAAGTTGTAAAAGGTTTCTGCAGGACTGTAAAGATTAACATTGGTGTTTAGGTATCATTATCAATCACTTCCCACCTCTCAAAGTTTGCCAGTGGTTATGTGGATGCAGGTACATATAAAGAAGCATTTAAGATTCTATTTCCTATAGGAAATCAGAAAAAAAATCAGAATGCATCATCAGATATTAAGGACACATGCTGAGTTTAAGAACTGGCAGCTCCTGACAGCAGAGCTTCAGTCAGTATGTCCCACTGACATTTCCCCTGTCCCATTTCCACACCATGGATTGCCAGGTACAGAGCACAATAGCAGGCACACAGGTTGTTGCAGCCATGGAAGCTAGCAAGCAAACTGTTTTAGCAGAAGCATTAGGTTCTATGCAGCCTGAAAAGCCTCAGCATCTGTCTAAAATAACTCTATGACCAGAGAAGGAGTAAAATCAGAGTAAATTTTAGCAGTAAGTTTGACAGATGGAGACAGAAGATAAATGCCAAGCAGGCCAAATTCATCTGTAGAAAGTAAGTACTTTAGCTTTAGTGATGTTTTAGTGAAGTTGGGTTTGTATAGAGTGTGTGATGATTTAGGCATTAAGTTAGTACCATGCTAACTGGTACAAACTAACTTCAAAGCTCAAGTTCAGAATTAAAGAAGCAAAGTCAGGATTCCATACATGCCTCAGCTAATTACTTATATTTAATGGAATTGTTTTTCATCAAACTATTGCTTTAGACAGGGACATAAGCAATAAACAGCTGAAGGAAAGCCTTTGTTTTATGGAAATGTACATATAAAACTCTCTCACTTTCTACATGACTCTGGTCTGTAACCGTAGAAATTAATTAAACATCATCATCTAGCAAATAAAATCCAATAGGCTGTGTATGGATTTACAAGTCCGAACACAGATCAAACAGCACAAGTGCATAAATATAATCCTATTAGCTCTCCCTAATACAGCTTTACACTTCACATTAGGCGTCTGAGCCCTAAAAAAGGCTCGTAAAGCTGGCAAAAATGACGACGGTTTGATATCGTAATTAGTCCCTATCGTACAGTGAGGCTTCTCTCTTGTCTAAAGAGCCATATGTTCTTAATAGAGTCCATCCATCACGCTTTTCCACCTCCTCTGCTGGAGTGCAGCCTCTCGTCTTCATGTAGTGCTCAGGGCCGTCGTGTGCGGTAGGCTGGGCAGCTTTTTTGGCTGGACAGCGAACTGGGAGGCCGGCTGATGGGCCATTAGAATGGCATATGTCTGAGGGGCTCGTAACCTGCTTATTAATTTGCTGTCAGGTGGCTGCCCTCAGGTGTGTACAGAGCAGATGGGGCAGGTAGCACTCAGCGAGTGAAGACGGAGGAGATACCCACGCACACATGCATTCACTCACCAAACCACTTTAGCTGAGAAGAAAAGTGCAGAGTATAGCCTAGAAATCCTCTATAAGAGCTCTGCCATCTTATCAAACATGACAGCATAGAAGTGGTGTAATGATACAGCAAATATTTATGCATAATATTCACTCATTGTCAAAAGAAATAGTTGCACCCAGAAGGAAGTGTTGGATTGCAATGCAATTTGGAAGTAAATAAAGGATACCAGGAGCAATAAATTATTCACTTAAATATGTAGACTGATATAGATATAAGCAACTTTTGGGAATAGTACAGTTTTTCCCAAATGTTTAAACACATTTCTAGAAACTTGGCTCAGTTTCTCAAAACTCTAAACACAAACTGGAAATTATAAACTGCTTTGTTGAAACTCCACAAATCTCTAGCAAAACTGATTCCTTCCACCAAAACATCACACACAGATATTTATATGCTCATCTCCTGTAGAGCATCAAATACACACTGACAAGATCAATTCAGAGCACTATTATCAGAAGTATTTGGAGTATTTGTACAAAGTATCTGTACAAATTCAAATGAATACAAGTCCATGGAAATATGTTGGCTTTCTTTTCTTTATATTTATTTGGTATGGTGTAGGACCCCCCCATATAGCATTACAGTACTACATGTATATGTGACACAAATGTAAGCTGTTTTGACTGTATGTAGTTTGTTGCAAAACTGTAATTTTCACTTATATAAGTACAATGAGAAACATGACGAGGAAAATCAGTTCACATAAAAAGAGCTAACAAAAATGTGTTGCAAAATGCAAAGAAATAGATCACTGTTCATCATTCTTAGGTGGGCAAGTTGTACTAAATGATGCAATTTGTGTCTAGCGATTTGCAAAGCTGTGATTTAGAATGATATTTGAGTGAGAACATGTGGAATTGTGCTTAGAGTTTAGCAGTTTGGAGTCACAATGTTGACACATGAGCTTCATGTTTTTGGATTTGTGTGCATAGTTCCATATTTTGTGTGTATACAATGTGGAAAAACAGTAATTGAGATACACATACTGAAGTAGAGTGTAATGCATGTATAACAACATACCAGATGTCTCGGAGTGGGGTTAAAGAAGTAGTGCTGGAGTGTTGATAGCACGTCCCATAGCATCTGACACATTTTCAATCACGGACAGGTTTGGCAATGTGACAGGTCATGACATAGCCTTTGTGTCTTCAAGGCAAGTTCTTGAGATAGCAGCAGTATGCAGACGAGCATTGTCCTGTTGGAAAAAAACAAAAACAAAATTGTGCATTCAGAAAATATAGGGCATGTATGTAACATTCTGGATTAGAGACGTGCGACATTAAACCACTGATCTTGGTTCTTACCACAAACATAATACACACCTGCTCATAGAATCACTTTAGCAAATCTGGTTCTAGGGAATGGCTCTAAAAGATCTTCTTTAATAACATTCCTTAAAAAAAAACATTTGTAGTGTGTTTTTGCTATGTAGATCTAAGATTTGAATTGTATTCAGAACATTAGAGTATTAGTTAGATCAGAAACTGGTATTTATATCATTATTATACTTTAATTTCTGCTCAGTAATGCCACTCCAGCTCATCCCAAAAGAATCAGATAGAGCTTCATCAGTGCAATACTGAAATACTTGTGGGCTTTATACCCCTCTAGCTCAGGTTTGGCATTGGGCATGGTGACCTTGGGCTCTTGTGCAGCTGTGGTAATGCCTTTCTATTTTGATTATTCAAGCTGTGTGTACATAACTGAACACCTGTGTTCACAATGGATGCTTAAAGTTGCAGAATAAGGTCTATCTTTGGACATATCCCAAAAACTACTCATAATTATATGCTGAACCAATGCACAACTGTACATGCAGTCTGCCATGTGTTTGTTGAATGTGTTTGAAGGGATTCATGTATTATACAAAATGAGAATTGAATGATAAACCTGTTAGACTCCTGAAGTGAAAGAGTGGGCTGAGGAGTGAGACAAATTTGCATAATACATGTTTACCAGATATAAACACCACTAAGATCTTGGGTACTGTGTTGTGAAATGTGTTTTTTAGACCAGTGTTTCTGTACTCTGATTTAGCTAATCAGCTCATTAATAAGCCATTTTAGAGTTGCAGTGGGGGAGTTAAATCAGGCACAGTACTAACATATGCAGGCCAGTGTGACTCCAGGACCGGGGTTGGGAAGCTCTAATTTAGAATACAGTAACAGCTGTCTTTGTGCAATTCTTGTAAAATTAAAATCTCATAATTCACCAAATACACACTTAACATAACTTGCCATGTACTCAAAGAAAATATGAAACACAATGGCATTTCAGCTCTGTTAATGCTGCATTTCTCCATTATAGAGCTTCTAAAATAAAATAAATGTCCATTTATGTACATTAAGAAGGTGCATTAAGTTCAGAGGTTATGTTGAAACGTACATAAAGTTTAGGTTTGTGTTGAGGTTTAGATAGGGGATGGCTCTGACTGATAAATCATCAGTTCAAATACCAAGCAGCCAGTTCAGCTGCTTGCCATCAGCAGCTGAAGTCTGAGAAAGCACAACTCGCCATGCTCTCTGGGAGTGGGAATATGGTGCTCTCTCTCCCCATATCGCTCTCTCTCTTAATGTAACGTGGGCCAGCATGGCCATGGAAACCCATTTTATGAAGCTCCCTATGCACTACAGTTCTGGACAGGGCAGGGCACAACCCAATAAGACTAAGGGCTTATCAGTGCCCTTAGCCCATCAGTCTGACGCTATTTTAACAGTGCAGATGCAAGGCGTGAACATATACTTTTGACGAGGTGTAAGGTTGCAAAGAGCATTGAGACGCACCTTGCACAGAGTGTACGATAGGTAACATGTCTAAATATGTCTAAATCTACCAGCTTCACATCAGATTTAAGAGAAAAATAAGGCATTTTCAACAAAGAGCCAATTTAATCTGCACCTTTAGGACAGCATCTGCTACCTGAAAGAAGAGATATTGCTTATTGAGCTCAATAGAAGAGCAATGATGACTCACTTCAGAAAAAAGAAACCTGAAAATCTGCTGGGCTTTTCATTAGTGCACCTTAATGCCAGTGAATAAAAGAACATGCATTTTAAATCTACTCAATCGCACATTTGTTGGTAATTGGCTGAAATGTCACTTTTCAACATATCACCTGGATTTGGTCACATGTTTTCTGCTAATGGATGGATTATAAGTTGCGTTATAGATGTGTGTGAGTCATGTAAGTGTTAACTATTTAATGACACTATTTCCAGCACTAGGAGATACGGGGTACTTTTAAAAAGCCTCAGGCTAGCTAAGGAAATTATCTTGTGCATATTAATCATACTAATAAATAAACACATTTATACCGTTTAGTAATGATAATGTAACATATAATGTTAAAACATGAGCCAATATTAACGTTTAGGCCTTGATATATGCAGTTATTCTTGATAACACATCAACAAATCAGTACAATTCTTTAAAAGTTATTTTGATGGGGAAAAAAACATTCAGCAAACACAAGGAAACCTCTTGTATAACTTTTAAAAAAGCACCACAAAGGGTACCACTATTGTTATATAAAATTTACTTTTTTTCAGTATTATGCAGAATGTTATTATACAAAAGAGTTTAGCAGAAGCATTAGCTATTGGCTTCCATCTGTATTACAATGTTCTAAATCAATTGCACATCAATTATTTATATTTATGATATTACCTTTAGCATAAGCAAAGGACATCTGTGATAGGTCAGAATGCCTATAAGACTGGTTGTAGGCTTATCTGAATGATGAATAATTAGATATATTTCTAGCCATATATCTCAGTAAGGGTATAACTGCTTAAAACTAAGTGCCTTAAGTTTGCTCTGTCTAACAGGAATGAGATGTATCTGTGCAACTAGGTGTAAATTAGATGTGAAAACATCTGCTCTGAAACGTATTCAGGTATGAGATGCTGCATGAAATGAAAAGTATAAATAAACTCAAAGATATGAAGCGTCATTTTAAAAGAGAAGCAGCACTGTGTGATTTATTTTCCTCAAAGGTTTGTTTGTTAGATGGTAAGTTGATGTGGGTGAAATGATGGAGAAAAACACTAAATACACCCAATTTCCAGTCCTTTGCTGTCTCAAACGACTGAAAAAAAAATCACTAAAGCAGAACAATCTCAGAAAAGAACACACAAGGTCGCAGCGAAACACAATATTATCTAAAAAACTAAATCATCCAAAATATATATATATGTATTTTTGTACTATAAATACACATTTGTAAAAAAAAAAATGCTACAAAATGTCTGTAATGGTTTGCAAGATTTCAAGTGGTGGTGGGTCTAAAACCTATCCTAAATCCTTGGGCACAAGGCACGTATCTAAAAAGGGCCTAAAAAGGCAATACACGGGATATGATTCAATATATTGCAATATATTATAAAAATGTAAGCATAGCATTTTATTGCAATTATTTCAAATAGATTTTAAGAAAATTGTAAATTATAAAAGTTTTGGGAGGAGAACATGGCTAAAGCTCATCCCCCTTCTAATCTAACATCCTATGAATCCTCTGGACTTTTCTTATGTGTCATAACAGGTTTTTACAACCTTCCACGGCGCCATCTCCTCCCTTTAAACTCCAACACTCTATATATATATATACTATATCTATATTTTCTTATACCCCATAATGTTTCAAAAATAATTAACAGACATTTTAGTTCAGAATTACTGAAACCGAAGTAAACTAAACTGGGGTTTCTCAAAATATGCTTCTTGGAACTCTTTCTCAGGCTCTACCTACACAGGCTTCTTGAATAATTTAGTCTTAAACATTGTGCCTTTCATTGACATGTGCATTCAATTATGTATCATGTTTCAAAATCTCCCCTTCAAATTGATTAGTCTGCAACAAAGCCCCCATGATGTTAATGCGATGTACTGTAACCAGAACTTACAATACACTCAGTGCATTGTCCAAGACGACCTTCAGAAATGAGGGGTTTCAGGAGGGGTGGCTGTTACTTTAGACAAAATGCCAGGAAAAGTTCAAGGGCATGAAGGGAAGAACATTATTGTAAAATATACATTGGGAAGTGTCAGAACTTTATTTGAAAAAGTATTATAGTAAGTTGGTGGCCCCATGGTTGAAGAAAAAAGTAAGTGGCATAAAAAGGACAAAATGAACTACTGGCTGCTCTTCTTTCGTGGGATAAAAGTGTGATTGAGTGTCTGTAATAAATTATGACAATATATCCTCTGGTTCAACCAATTTTGACAATGCATCATAGTGAATGCCCATCTTTACTGGGTGCCTTTCTGCCCTTCCAGTAGAAAAAGGTGCCATTATAAAGTTTCTATTCTATTCCAATCCTAGAATTCCCTATCCAGTAGACTAAATTCAGAGGGATCTGGTGCTGTATAGGGTTCTCCTACAGGTAAGAAATCATGACAAGTGGCTGCTCAGGTGCCTCTCTTATGAAAAAGTGCCAGAGCAAAGGATTTAATATGATGTGGTGCTCTATATGTGCTTATCACAATGGGATAAACTGTATGTGATGGTTCAATACAAAATAAAATGATTTAAAATACTAATTTCCATTCTTTACCTTAAATCCATTCCGTTCATTTGGTCATGTTCATGTTTTTTAACTGTAGCCACATCCTATCTAAAGTGTACAGGTCTTTTATCATGCAGTAGGTGCCCAATTTAATGTTTCACCACTGTTCTGTTCTTCTTATAGCCTAAATCTGCCACTATCACTATACATTTCATGGACACATCATTTATTTGTCTGGTAGATTCAGTCTGAACTCTTAAAACTGGAAGGGTATGATGTAATGGACCAGTCTCATTGTTCCCACTGTGTCAGTCAGACATTATTCTTAATGCAGTCTCTTTTGCTGACATGTCTAATACAGTGCTTTATGTGCAGGCTGCATTATATAAGACAGTAAAATTACAAATGTAGCTGAACGGCAGTGATGTGAATGCAGTGTCAGATCATTTAAACCGCTGTGATTTTGATTGTGCATTAGTGTGACATATACTGTAACAGGCACCCACTATGGATGTGTTAGGCAGTAATTGATTAAAACAAGTACTGGGAGCTCATTAAGAGTCTATGAGCTGAAATAAAACTACCAGCTGGCTGAACGCACTCTGAGTTTTTGACAGCTCCACCGTTGTATTCAGCACAGCCGTCAAACAGCCCCTTCTTAAATCTGTGAAACTTTGCTAAGCTAAGGAAAATGCCCTGTCTACATAATGCTGAAGACGAGTCCGCGCCTTTATAACTTCAAAGCTGGATTACAGTGTTACTGACTGCATGCTCTTCTGCATCCTGAAATAAGCTGCATTTAGCCCATACTTCTCACCACAAGCAGGCGGTTCAAACACAGCAGTCCTATTTATCTACCTAACACTCACTATCCTCCAAATTCTCCAGTGCCTGTAACGTTTAACACTGATAAGGCATAATGCTCTTAATGTAGAGCATATATACAATCTTATGCAAAGGTTTAAGCACTACAAATGTGTTCAAATGACAAAATTTTATCACGTTTTATTCTGAGTGAAATAAATAAATGAAACATGGTATAATCTAATATAACAAAAACTTACAGTGCATATTTAATAAACCAATACTATGCACATGCCACATTGTATATTGTATATCAATTCATTTATTTTTTTAATGCTCACATTTGGCAAATAAACCGTGTATTTGTGTAAAAGTGTGTTTTCTTTACATGATATTTCTGTGTATGTGTTCTCAACTAAACAACATTAATAGTTTAATAACTATACGATAACTATACTGTATAAACAAGTAGTTTTACCAATTTAGCACAGCCAGTTTTTTTTTTATATTAGTTGTGTTGAGTGATTTAAACTATTACATTTTGCAATGGGGTTTGAATCATTTTTACTTTACTTGAACATATCAACTATGAACAGTTAAAATAACATGTATAAGATTCTGGAGTATGTTTCCCAAAGTGTTCTTAAGACTAAGAACTTACAGTATATAGTATATTAATTAATATCTTTAATTAATATTCACAGCAGAAAGCTCTCCATCATCTTAAAACGACTGGAAATTCAGCCAGACAATTTTAGGTCCGTTGAGGATTAAGTCTTTAAAAGAGACATCCACTAAGGACTGATATTTAATTTCATGTGGTGGGAAATACACTAATGAGCTACTCAACGTCGGCTGTTGTGAGTTAATCGCATTACCTATTCAGTAAAGACTTAATTAACATGTACTATGCTTATTATAATGCAGACGACATGTTCACTGATGTGCTACAGGACATTCTTTGCCTTGTCAGTCGTATGGTTTGTGAGATCCGCATTAAACAGTAGCGCTGGGATTTTGTCTTTTGTCTCTCTTTTTGTTGTTGATATTTTTAGACCATTCTTGTTAAAAATCATTACAGTGAGAGAAAGCAGGCTTAGGCTTCTCGGCGTAGGAGCTTTTTTTTCTCTCTCTTCCTTCGTCTTTCCTCCAACATCCTCCGCTTTGACTGGAATCGAAGCGTGACAGGCAAAGATGGAAGAGAAAAAAGGAGAAGAGGATTCTTTCATGTTGTCAGATTCTGTGGTGGAATTATGAAAGGCCTCTCAAATTATGCGTGACTGATAATATAGGGATTAAGGTTGCAGTTGTGACTTGCAATCTTTCAGTCTGAAGCAGCACAATGGCGACGGCTTGTTTCACTCTATAGGATTAGTGCTAATGGCAGCATATCAGGAAGATATTAAAGAATATCACTGTACGATTAAAGCTAAACTGCTCGTGAATTGCATGAGGATGTGGACAAAAAAAAAAAAACGTTTAGACAGAAAGACACATTAATACGACTTAATAAGATTACACAACTGATGGATGATATATTGTCATAAGCATATTCTGGCAGGAGGGACAAAAGCCTGTGGCACCCTGCCGACTAATCTGAATGAAAAAATGTATGACTTTTAACAGCTGCAACTGTGATTGTTTGACCAAATATATATGTGTCTTTTGGATGTTTTAACTTTTTTAACTATGGAATTCCAATTACCTCTGTTCTTTTCAAATATTCAATTAAATAAGTAAAACATATTAATTTGTTTAAGCTATGAATGAACATTATTCTATTCATATTCCAACCACTGAATCGAATCAGTGAACATCATAAAGTCCCTGCTCTCGATTCTTTTAATAAAGGTTAATTCAACGGTTAAGTCAACTGTTTAAAATGCTGGATTAGACTAAATAGCATCTTTTTATCTTTAGTTCAACATATTTCAAGGCCACTCAGGCAAAAAGAGATATATAGCTGATTTGTGCAATATGATAGCTCAGATAGAGAAGGAAGTGGGAAGTGCAACACATGCATTACTAAAATCCATAATGCTGCTTTATCAGATACTGTGTACTGTGCATTTTGCCTGCTTACATGTCATTCACTGAATTTTGACATCCTGGCTTTCTGACTACCTGTCATGGTGTCATATAACATGTTATTGTGCAGTGTTTTATTTTGGTCAGTGGTCTACATGTATAAGAAACTACACTGCAAAAATGTTCTTTGACAAAATGATCATTATTGGGAATTTCCTTGGAACAAAATATTTTATACACTTATGACTTTATGACTTGTCATTTAGGTTTTTTTTTTACCAAAGTTGCCTATTTGGAGATTTTGGCAGTCACGTCTGTGAAAAAAGAAAGAAAAAAGATGCTCAGTTATTATGGTTGCCAGCATCGTCATAGTTGCATACAATGTGTGCAATATCATGTGGAATATATAATAATATTAAATATCACATTTCACATTTTTGCTGCCTGAGATGAGACAAAAATAATATATTGTGTAGTTCACAATTTCCCTAAATTCTCTGTACATGAGGCAAATTTACTCAATATTATGGATGTATAGAATATTCAGTGACCGAAATTAAGCGAAAGACTACATTGTTTATAATAATTCAAACCATGATGTTTTCTTTAAAAAGCAAGACAAAGTATATGTTACGCTATATTTATTATATAGAGCTCCGGATATATAGAGCTTCAGTTCCTGAATCAGTTTCTTTGATTTTATTATTTATAGGTATAAGTTTGAGTAAAATAAACATTGTGGTTTTATTCTATAAACTACTGACGAAATATTGTCATTTCGTAATAACCCATCGTAATAACCCTGGAATTTAATCTTGGAATGTTCTCCTCCACCAGTTTTACCCACTGCTTTTTGGATAACTTTATGCCACACACGGTGCAAAATTTCCAGCAGTTCAGCTTGGTTTGATGGCTTGTGATCATGCATCTTTCTCTTTATTAATATATTTCAGAGGTTTTCAAAATGTTAAAATCAAAAAAGCTCAACATTTTCCTGTACATATATAATGCTGTACATATAAAATGCATGCAATGGTGAAAAATAAATGAAAAGTTGCAAAAAAAATCTCCAATGCAAAACATGTACAGTATCTCTAAAACAGTAACTTTACAATAGAGAAATAAAACTTTCTTAACTTTCAGTGGAAGTCAATGTAAAGCGTTAATATATGGTAATTTCAGATAATTTATATTGGTCCTATCATCAATAAATTGTGACACAGTATAAGGGACAGTTTGTACTCTATGTTCAAATTATGTAGAATTCTGGTGAAATGTGGTAAATGAATCAGAATTTTTATACTGCGATATAAAGTAAATAGAAAATGTATTGCAGTGTCAGTACATTTCAATGTGGTGCAGCCCTACTACAAATCATGTCCTATTAAAACTAACATCAATACCTGATACAGTGGAAGCCCTTTACCCACCAGAGGATGAAGCTGAGGATGGGGAAATATGCAGAGCACTGATGTACTGTAGAGTAATGCTGAATTTATTCAGTATATTTTCAGTTGGACATGCACGCCTTAAGTTAACACTGATGCACCAAAGAAGGTCAAGAGGAGAGAGTGTGCACTTAAGTTGCGAGAAGCGAAGCTCATCTATCCTCGTCTTTCACTTCTTTCACTTCAAAACATTCGATCCATCTGCCTCAGTGACACTCTGATCCACCGTGTACATAAAATTACTGGAGCCGATACGGACTCACACACACACATGCACACACACACACACACACACACGCACACACATACACCCTGTAATTCTCTGTGCCCTGGGCGTGCATCTATCCACTCAAGGTCAGAAGTGCTACACCTCAAAAAACACTCCATGATTGCCTTAATATTGATCTCTCAGCACCCCTCCTCCATTCCATGTACGCACACCCGTCTCTGACCAAGTCCACTTCAACAAGTATCAGTTCATCTCAGGCGCTAAGGAATCTCATTTAGCTTCCGTTTCTCACCCAAGTGGCTCTCTTGGGCTCTGTTATGGTGGATTAAGGAGAAATAAGTGCACATCATGCCGGTCAATACATGGTGCTTAGTATGTTTTACTGGACTAGTGACAGAGCTATATTTTGCAATGAACTGACACAATTTTCCCCCTTACCTTAGATTTAGTTGATCGGTCTCTAGACATGTTTGGGTAGAAAACAATTGTCGTGTCAAGTTATAACTAGCATACGTTGGAACCAATGATGTGTTTCAGGCCAATTCCTTTCTGAAACAATGATGGTAACATTTCAGGTTCTTAGTTAAGTGTGAGCTATTTCTTCTAGTTTCACAACACAGAATTGTTTGTTTTAAATGCTTGAAGGCTACACGTCTGCTTCAGACAGCTGGGTACTGCAATAAAACTGCAATGGGACCATAAAGTGGATTTTGTTGACACAAATTAAATAGCAGTATTTTTGTTTCTTGAAAAGAAGAACGCTTTGAGAACCAGAGGGCTTCAGGTGGTCCAGGGTAGAGCTTGGATTGGGCCCAAAAAATTAAACCCGACCTTACTCTACCCGAGCCTGATTTAAACCCTACATTGATTTAATAAGTAGAGAAGTAAAACTGAGTTTCTTTAACTGACTAGAGTTGTAGGGGCCTGTACTTTCTAACTTCTCCCCCCTAAAGCATGTGCGCACTGTGCAGACCAGTGTTATGTGATTGTAGCATTCTTTTTTTTTTACGATTGCAGTGTGATTTGTTGCTTTGCTATATTGTGATTATTATGCCATAGTTTTAGATAAAATAAAAAATAATAATAAAGACATAGGCCTACATCACAGACCATTATTTTGAGCTCAATAAAAGTGGTGGGAAATCTCAGCCCCAGGGCTCAGGCAGACAATCTAAACTCTAAAACCTTGCGTTGTCTTTTGTGAGTTTTGAGTTGTGAGTTTATTTCAGCTTGAGGTGTTGCATGTGGGCATGTATCGGCGTGGACTGTTAGCACTGTTGTGTTTAGAAGCACAATGCTGGGGATATGAATAAAATAGGGTAGGGATCATTTGTTCACAAAGCAATGTCTGTGATTGGTCCAAGGAATTTGTATGGCCAGTTAGTGTACAATGTTCCTTCACTGCATCATAATTCCTTTGCATGAAAATCTGAACTCTGTTTGTTGCTTGTCACTTTGTCACTTGGTGTCTGCCATTCTTAACACAGAGAACTGCCAGTTCAAATCCCGGATCATACTACAATCAGCAGCCGGAGCTGTGCTTTTTCCACCAAGTACGCTGGCTACCCAATGATGCTACAGTACAGCAGCAGCACTTTAAAAAGAGGAGAAACATGTGCTAGTATTCACTCTCCTAGTTTTGGTAGCATTGCTAGTGATAGTGAAGAAAAAGAGATGAAGTGGTATTGGTACCACCAAATTTCTGGAATTGTCATGTCCCTAATCACATGCCTTAGGAAAACATTTACCAAACTATCACTCATCGTCAAAGCGTGGTACCCTCAGGGCTTTAACTGCAGTTTCAGTATAAAGGTTGCTATGCAAACCTGGCCTTGAGATCACTGCTTAACATACAGCCTGATCAAAACTAAATGCATCAGGGTAGAATCAGAGATTTCTGTGAGATACATTGCTTATAGCAATATCAAATAATTCACATGGCCTCCTTTATTTAGTTGGATATTACATTCCTATGTTCTTGTTTCTTTAAATTTAATTAACTAAAAGAAACTCTACCTGATGATATTCGTATACTGCAAATTAAATCCCACTGCACTAGGGGAAAAAAACTTTAAGAATTTGGTTCTTGAGTTGTCATGGCTTTATTGTATATAAGGCTATATCCAGTGCACAAAGACAGAAATATTTCACAAACCATAACAATGGTCTGAATTGTATCTATTTTTGCATATGTTCTGATTACATTAGGCACCAAACATGTCTTGGCTGATCGAGTAATTTAGGGTAAAAGGGGACAGTCAGAACTCGTGCACAGCCTGGTTATGTGACCCTTGACCTGAGGAATATCCATCATTTCAGCCAGCTCAAGCAAACCGATGTCTACGGCAACTCATTATCAGTCTCACACTGTCAGCTAACATCTATCATCCACAGCAGGTGAAGCAAAGCTGCTATAATTTTATTTTATGGCAGGAAGGAACATGTTACAGAAGCGTTATAAATTATTTAATTTATTAAGAGCTGTTGAGTATTTTAACCCCGTCAAGTAAAAGCTATCACCTTTCCCAAGTGTGGCGCAAATAAATCAGACAACACCTGTTAACACGATTAACACACTGACGTTTACAGCTTACAGTGTGCAGCCAACTCTGCAGAACTTGCTCTGCATATTAACACCACAGGATAAACAGAAGATATCACAAGAGGGACTAAAGATGTGTTACTGACTTTTCCCTTTTCTTAATTGGTTTTCAGAAGCTCTCATTACGTGTTAGCCACATTAGCCGTGTAGCTCCAGTGCAAACAAGAATCAAACATGTCGTGGTTGTTTAGCTATATTTGGTATAATAAATTGGGCAATTTCAGTATTATGCATTCGGCATATTATCACTTTTATTTACTAATGAAGATACATATAACATATCATTTCTGTCACAAAAATACATCTAGAAATTAAGGAAATTAGGAATCGTTTTAACATTTCCTTTTTAATGGAAGAATAGAAAAATGTACTTAGAATTTACTTTGAAATTTAAAAATGTATTCCTGACAAATTGCCATTTTATATATATATATACATTTCTTAATGCCAAACATTTTTAGCTTGGTATGAACACTTTATGATGAATGTACCAAACTGAATTGGAATAATATTTTACATTGACTTCTACTAAAATATATGAAATTTAAAATCAGTTAGGACTAATTATGGAGATACAGGGTATTGTAAGACAGTGATTATAATATAACAGTCAAAGACTGTATTTTATATGTTGCTTTTATATCCAAAACTTGAAACTGCCATTTTATTTTATTTATTTATATACAACAGTTCTTTATGTGAGTCATATTTTATGTTGTATGAACACTTTATGATGAATTCAAAATAATTTCATATACAATTACTTTTTTCTTGTCTACTAAAAATATTTAATTTATTAAAATCAGTCATCTAAAATCTATCACGTTTCTCAAGTGTGACTTAAAGCAGATAACAACTGGTATCTCGATTAACAGAGCAACATTTACTGCATGCAGTGAGAATCCAATTCTCTCATCCGCTGCTCTGCTGCACTTGCTCAGCGTCTTAACATCCTCGGTAATCGTTTTATAGTTTATTTCTACTTTTCCTGTCTTTTCTATCAACCCCTTCTTGGAGGAGTCGCTCATTCCCATGTGCAATAACTGACAATATTGGTCTGAGAGTGCGTCAAGAGTACTCCAGCTATATTGGAGCCAAAAATTCAATAACTTCAAGGAGCTGCACTCTTGGAGGACAGTCTAGACAATTTTCCAAAACCGGCAGAGTCTGCAGCTGAGTACAGCTCTCCAAGCGTGTTCAAATCATTTCAAACAAGCCGCGTCGGACCCGTGACATGCAAACAGTTGCATAAGTATGTGTTATGGTGTGAGTTAATTTTTAATTTTGCGAGCCACGCTTCGCGAAAAGAATTCCTGAACACAGGCAGAATACACTGTGGTGTTGTGCACGCTGCCCTCGCACTCTGACATAAATAGTCAATTTCACTGAATACCTATTTGATTTATGAAAGATACTATATTACTAGAATGCTATTTGGTGCAAAGACACCTCCCACCCCTCCTTCGCCCACTCTGTCCCTTATTGGCCCCTGAACATTGACTGTGGCTGCTGCTGTCATCTGAAGTGTGAACTGAATTATAGATATCTAATTTCAGCTCAACTTGAGGCCAGCAGGCCTTCGGTGAACACCATGGATATTTTATCACCACTAGAGAAATAAATAAAAACAGTGGCCGGCTCACACCGAGCAGAAATCATGCATTTGTTGCGGAAGGGAAATGAGAGGAGAGTGTGTATGTGTGTGTGTGTACAAGAGTGTGCGTGGCAAAGCTGAATTGAACAAACAGTAGTGAACAATATTTACCATTATTATCACCAAACTATACCTGTACACTTTTGAATGGCTAATCTGACCAACTGTTCTGCATGTGCAATGATAAAATTGGTGCACTTTATTAAGAAGAAACCGCACCACGCATTTTGTTTTTTACAATGATTTCAACAGCCAATCATGTGTAAGCACTGTAATATTGATGAAAGAGGTCAGTAAAGAAAAGTTACAGTAGCTCAGATAACCAATCAGTAAAATGGCAATGAACAGAAAAGCCTCTCAGAATGCATATCCTATTCAACCTTGAGGTGAATGGTCTGCAACAGAAAAGGATTTCACTTCCTTCAGCCAAGAACAGAAAGCTGAGGCTGCAGTGGGCAAAATTGCAACAAAACTAATGGTAGGCTGAAAATTTGGCCCTAATTAAAGCAGTGCAAAAAAATAAAATAAAAACTATACAAACTATGTCAAAACTATACAAAATATATGTTAATTGAGACATATATGCTTATATTAAACAAAAAAATCTTCCAGAGGTGTAAACAATTTTTTCTTAGTTATTTTTTGCAGGTTGGAGCCACTGTTTTATTGGCTTAATCTGTGATTTGTATGTGCTTATTTTAATATTAATTTACTTGAAATAATAATTAAGACTGACTAAAATGATTATTCCTAAAAGAATGTACATAATATTACACTTACAATGCTTATAAAAAAAAGTTTAAGATTTATTGCATTACAATTCGATAATTTCTCTTCCTAAGATATTGTTTTGTTGCAGTGTGTAAACAACCTTGTATCAACACTGGTCTTGGCTGGTGCAGGTGGTGCAATGTGTATTTGTGTAGGGAATAGTTTCTTGGCACACTTTTGCCATGTTAATAATATAAATGAATGCCACAGACTGTTTTGGTATCGTTACTGACCATGTGCATCCCTTCATGGCCACAATTTACAACTTATCAATTAATGGCTACTTTCAGTATTGTGATGGACCATGTGATACCTCTCCTCATTTCAGCCTCTTGACCCCACACACTTCCATACACTTCCATCACTAGCTACAGGGCCAGAACAAGCTAACTTTCTACTCGTTCTAGGGGAATAGCCATGATGTTTGTCACATTTTCACCATCAAAGTTGACTTTAAATGGAATGGCAGTGAAGCTGTTGAGCATACATTGCAGCCAGTTTGAGCCAAATACAAAATAACCCAACATATCTTTTGTTTAGCCAACACAACAGAAAGAACAATAAGAGCTAAACTCACTACAATTGCCATGATGCAATGCCTTCTTAACCCCTTACATTCCTAACATGTTACTTAGCCAACGTCGTCTCACACTGGTTTCATGAACACCACACTAAGTTCTGTGCTCTTTAGTGGTCCTCCCAGTCACCAGATCTGAATCCAATTGGACACCTTTAGGATGTGGTAGAACAGGAGATTTAGAGCAGGAAGGTGTTGCGGAAAAGTCTGCAGGGATTACGTGATGCAATCATGTCAGCATGGACCAGAATCTCAAATCAGTGTGCAACATTTCGCAAAATCCACACCATGAAGAATTTATGGTGTTTTAAAAGGCATAATGAGATTTTTTCATCAGTAAAGTCTTAACAAAGTGCCTGGTAAGCGTAACGGTATATAAATTGTCAATCTATGTGTCATATTTAAAGCAAAAGAGAGTACAACACCAGGTCAGAGACTTACTTATTCTTAATTTATTGATTCATGCTGTATCATTCATATCACATTGTGTATACACTAAAACAACAACAAAAGTCATGGGAGTGTGTCAAGGCAGCGTGTGAATTCAATCTTCATAAAGTTTTAGCTCGGTGGACGACTTGGTAACACCAAGGTTTTTGGGCATTTAACATTCCTCTATCCACAGTGTCACATTGTGTACAAAAATACATCATAGAGGGCAATACCACTCACTGTGGTAGTATTGCATTGGTTGATAAAGATCATAAACGGCAGTATCAAACTAAAATTTTCCAAGCGTATATAAAAGAGACTCTCATATGCACATTTAATGAACGAGGCCTAACATGCATCCTAACCCAAAAGTTAGTGCAGCATTCTTTAGCCTTCACGGCACATGCCAAGAGTCATGGGACAGAAAACTTGTTCCTGTCAATCATTGTACTATAAAATGGTTAAAATGTGCAGGAAAATTATTTATTAAAGAATCATTACTTTTTTTTTTAAATCTTTCTCTATCAGAGACAAGTGGAAGAGACCAACCACTGTCATGGAGGTCAAGCGTCCACTTAGTTGCAATAACAAACAGCTAGGACAAAGGACAATCTGTCTGCTTAGCATTAGCCAAGCTAACCTTTCGTTAACAGGGTTTGCATGTTCTAAAAAAGCTGTAAGCCGAAAGGTTAAAGTGTTTTCACACTGGGCAACAGTGGATGGTGTCTCTTTCTCATCTGGTTTCCAGCAGAGCTCTCAACATGGGTTATTACCCTCAGCCTAATGTCACTGTGCTACTGCTAATTAGGCCTCTGCATGAAAACAGGCCATTAACATACAAATATTTGTCAATGATAGGAGAGAGTTTCTCCCTCTCTCCTCTAAAACAAAAGATAACAGTGGAACTGGAGATGTGCTATTGACTTTTCCCTTTACATAATTGGTTTGCATAAGCTCTCATTACATGCTAGCCACATTAGCCTTGTGGCTCCAGTGCAAACATGAGAAGCAAAACGCAAACATGTCTTGGTTGTTTGACTACATTCTGTTTAATTGTAATTTTGGGGAATATTATCATTTTTTCTGCTAAAAATTATTCATAAAAAAAAAGAAAGGCGTTCATTACATTGTTGTCTACTGGGGTGCCACGGTAAATGCTGGACATCCACCTGAGACAATTTAGCAAACATCTGGGATACCATAGGAACTTTGTAGCAACCACTTACCAACACCCTAGCAACCACTTGGGAGAAGACCCTGAGGGACACCAAGAAGACTGGTCCAACCCGGTCTCAAACACATGAACTACAATACTTCGAAGACTCAAAGGCCAGAAGGCCAGAGAACTCTACCACTGAGCCACCTAGTCTCTCTAGAGCTTTGTGGAATGTTGGCATCATTTGTATTTAGTTCAGTTTTGTTCTTAGACCTTGGCCTCCCCAACCCAAGCTCCAACCTGCAACCTTTGACACTCCAAAGACACCAATTACAGAGAAGCAGAAGACACTACCGCTGAGCCACTTAGGCCCACAACAGATTTGGGGAACATTTGCATTTTTTGTATTTCGTTCAATTTTGTTATTCTCAGCCAAAATAATGGAGAAGACCTTGAGACCTTCTCAGTAAAACTAAAGTAGAAGACCTTAAGGGACCCCCAAGAAGAGCGCTCCAGCTCAGTGTCGAACCTGTGACCTTCAGCACTCTGAAGACTCCAGGGGCAGAGGGCTGGAGAACTATACCACTGAGTCACATACGGGCCACAAGCATTTTAACAACTGACAACTAAATTACTTACCACTGCAATCACCTCGCAACACTTTAGCACATATCTAGCAAGCATATAGCAACACTGTGTCAGCAGCACCACAGCAACCACCTAGTAGCACATAGCAACAACCTAGCAATCACAATTTAGGAACATGATAATAACCATCTGGAGTATCAAACCAATCAGTTATCGACATCATAGAACCTCCTGGAATAACACAGCAACCATACATCTGCCTAAGAAAGCGCGATGTTATAAGCATTGCAATTAGCATATAAGACCGCAACACAAAGAAAGGTCTTCCACCATGATGAAGATAATGACTGTAAGGTCATCTATTTAAGGTTAATTAAGCTTCATGTGTGCTCATTAGGGTGTAGAAATCTGACACAATATTAATACAGCAATTTCCAGCTGAGCTCGAGTGTTTTTCTTCTATTTCTGGACACGGAACGGGTTAACATAGATGAGAAGGGCCTTCTCTGCTGCTTTTTAATGAAGAGCAGTAAAGATTTACAAACTCTCTGATTGTGGATTTCTGCTTTACTGCGCATGTGGATGTGTTTATGCGTCCCTCTGGCCAGGCCAAATGAGGTTTGGTGCTTCGGAGCATCGCTTGGGCTGCGTAATAGAATTTTCCAGAGATTATCTCATAACTCTATCATTTTCCATGTCAGTTGCCTAAGGTAGAGCGAGCTAAATGTGATCAGAAGAGCGTGTTTTTTTCTCTCTCTCACGCTGTTTCGCATCTTGTCCCTGGAGTGATAGATGTCCCGGTGCAGAATTAAATCTGTGAACCATTAAAAGTGGTTTGTACAAATCTATTAAAGTGCATGCTTAAGCGCTTTTATGACCCTTATATACATTCAAGTGTCAGAGTGCACCTCGTAACATTTTATTCTCCTGTAGCGGTGCCTGTCTCACTCACACACACACTCACTCGCACACATTCACACACTTCTGCATCCCTCTTGCATCTGTCACACATCTACCCACCTACCCCTCTCTCTCTCGTTCTCTTGTTCCCCCATTCTCGCAGTCGCATGATGGGAAATTAGATCTCTGGCTGTCTGACATCTTATCATATGCAGTGTCACAATGGTGTCAAAGATAGTGTTATTAAAGAATTAATGTGATACATTATTGTTTAATAGAGTAAATGCATGTCCTAGTTTGTTTCTTAAAACTATGTGTAGTTCCAGAGTTCCAAGGTTTCAGAATTTTCTTGATTTTGTCGGTAATTTTGTCTGTCAGATCCCTAACAGAACTGGGATTCGATGCTAAAGAATATGTGATTCCAGTCCTTGCCAGTCTGGGTTTCTTTTTGACGATACTACTGCAAATGAAGGTGACAGTGGCTGTTAAAAGACCATCCTGCTTCTCTCTGTATCAAAGTAAAATGGCAACATCTCTTTGAGTGCATTGTAGAGACATGTCCAAAAGTCGTCAATCTCTCACCAAGAGGTGCACTACCCAAGCATAGCCTATTAGGGTCTGTTTATAGGGAAGAGGGGCAGAAATTGTGAACAGACCCAATGCCTTGTTAGATCACATGTATTATATAATAGTGTCTTTAAACTTTCAAAGGTCAAGGCCATTACAAGTACAAGTTACTGGGAGAAGTAGCCACTTTGCCTAGACCCGAAAGAAGACCCAAACTGTCACCCTCAGGACAACATAAGAACCTCCAAAGCACTGATCTGCTATATATAAGCAGAACTAGCAGACTCCCAGACTGAACCTGGCATTTGTGTGTGCCTGTGGTGCGTCTCTGGAGATCAATAGTGAGAGGAACTGTGGAGAAGCGACTAAACGAAACGGCCCTCACTTGCTCAGGATGCCATCACTGTATGACTGCCACTGTTTTTATGCCCCCTTGTTTTTATTGATTGATCCGCTCTGGAACTTCCTCCTCATTCCCTCTCTTTCTACCTCTCTCTATACCCATTCTTCCACTGTGTCTCTTTCCCTCTGCTCTCTGAAAGGGTCATAACTAATAGATCCCGTAGGGGATCGGGGGTTACTGCACTGAGACTAAAGTGGCAGTGAATGGATAGCCACAGAGAGAGAGAGAGAGAGAGAGAGAGAGAGAGAGAGAGAGAGAGAGAGAGAGAACAAGAGAGAGTGTAGTAAATATGCTGATGGAGAGATGTGTCATGTTATGGAATATAAAATGGATATGAGGATTTAAGACTCAATGGTTTCTTATCAGAGACAGAATATGAGAATGTCAAACACACACTGGCACACACACTCGCGCACGCACACACACACACACACACACACACACACACACACACACACACACACTAAAGCACTCTCATTCTCTCTGTCGGAAGAGCCAAATACATATATACAGTCACATGTCTCAAGGACAAGTCAAGAATTTCAACTCATTGCTGTATTCCGACACAATAAAGCACTTAGGCTGCATTCCATTTACCTCAGATGTTGGGTGTCAGTGTGGAAAGACACCACACCTGAGTTGACTGTTTCAGTCAGATATTCTAATAATTTAACAGTATTTTAAAACATTGAAAAAATAAACAGTTAGAGAAAGACATTATATGACATTGGAATGTGCATGACTGATTTAATGAGACACAAATAAATAGAAGTGATGATAACTGTATAATACTACTGCATTTACTACTATTGGTGGGCAGGGCAGCCATCTTGGATTTTAAAACTTTGGATCAGTGAGACTTATATTTGTGGGGGGTGTTCCAAAATTCTGAAAATACATCCAAGTTCAGCTTTATTTACTAAAAAAAACATCTATAGATTCTATGAATTGTGTTTCTTCGCTTTCTAAGGATCAATAGGGCATAATAAAGGCATGGATGTTTTATAAGTATATTAACATATTTATTTGAACAGTGCTTTTTAATCACATTTCATGTAATGTTGTCAGCTTAGCAGATTTTAAGCCTTAAAAGTAAGACTATGTTTACCTTGCCAGCCTTATATGTTTTTAACTTTAATGTGATGCAGATCCAAATTCTTTTTGGAGTATGTGATCATGTTAAATCTGATCTTTTAAAAGCAGTTTTGAATCACTTTCACATGTGATTAGAAACATATCTATTCAAAAGGCATTCAACATGAATGTAAATGATAAAATCAGATTTCAAATGATAAAAATCATTATTGATTTCCTTTTTTCTTAAAGGATGGAAATTTGATCTAAGAAAATATCGGAAGCGATTAATGAGACTTGTAATGTAAACATTTATTAAAATGTAGAAAGTGGGATCAATCACCATGCATATATTTTAGTTTGTTCATCCTTAATCAGGAGTTCAATAAATACATAATTGAAAGATATTTTTATGTTTTAATTGGTACATTTCATTTCTCTTTTGCAGCATCCTAATAATGTCATGCACATTTATTATCAGAAGCTAACTTAGCTTGTTTACTATACATTTAGCTATTATATTATATTATATAATATATCTATACATTTACATATATATTATAGCTAAACAAATATAGCTATTTAAATACAGTAATATAGCTATTGTTATAACGACACCATAAATAATGCTGTTCTAAAGTCATTTAAGTTTTTTTTTTAAGCATTGTTGGTTAGGACTCTATTAGGTAAAGTTTTTTTTTTTATGTCTCACCTTTCCATACACACATTGTTGAGCGCCCATACACACACGTCTGAATAGCCTATGCTCAGTCAAGTGTACTGGAGTGGGGAAACCATTAATCTGTGCAGTGCATATAGACTCAATCTGTATCTCACCACAGACACACACTGCCTGTTTGACTCCTTTTATCAGCTGGCGAATGTCCACACAATGACAGCAATGATATGATTCAGAATTTTCATGCTGAAGACATACTGCCCCCCAAGAAAACTGCATTTTTATGCAAAATAACCAATACTGTACCAACTGTACTGTACCAATACGCTGAGCTCATGATTCAGCACAGATTATGATTCTGAACAATGAATGTAGCTGTTATTTACTGTAGCTGTTATGAATGAATATTTAATTTTGAATCACCAATAAAAACGGTTAATAATTACTTGTTATATCAACATAAATCAATGTGAAAAAGTTAAGAATAAAGTTTTCTCCTTCTTGTAAAAAAAATAACATGTCAAGTATATGGTTTTTGAACTTTTGGGACAGGCTATATATTGATTATTTTATTTGTTTTTATAGATTTTGTATAGATGACATCAGTTTCTTTTTCAGACTTTGTGTGCTAATGTAAAGAGATTTAATGTAAAGAGTATAGAATGTAAAGAGTTTTATGTCCATTTTTTACTTTTAAGAACATCAATTACTTCAGTAAAGTATAGATAACCAACATTTCTACTTAAGTAAGATAAAGTATTTGACACATCTGCCTATGCAAATACTAGAAACAGAAAAGTGATTATTTTGCCAATATAATGTTTTATATGCGCAATAATCATGTAGAATAATGTAGAGACTGTGTGTGTCTGTCTCTCTCTCTGTGGATGCGCATGCATTGAGAAGATTTTGAAAGTTGAAATGATCCTTGAAAAATGTTTGAAAGTGTGAGTGACAGCTGGGGTATTTCAGCTGGGATATTTCAGTCAGCCTGTGCGTAAATGTGTTCTGTCTGATAATCTAGTTGTCTTGTTTTGACAGAGATGTGCTCAACAAACAGTAATTACTTTCAAATTACACACAACAAAAATGTGCACTGACCATAGTAGTTATCTGCCAAAATGTCTAACAACAGAGTGTGTGTGTACAGGTAAGAATTATATAAATATATATATATGGTTTGAAATCTTAAGCTCTGTTTAGCATTTGTCCTTAAATGGCCAACACTGCCTTTACTTTCCTGCAATGTCTGCAGAATGTATTGAAAGAGTCATGGAAAAAAACAAATACTGCACCCAAAGGCGACGAGTCAGCATACAGAGAGGAGGTGCAGCGGCTGACAGACTGGTGTACAGTCAACAACCTTCACCTGAATGTGGACAAGACAAAGGAAATGGTTGTTGACTTCAGGAGAGCACAACACACCCACTCTCCACTCAACATCGACGGGTCCTCTGTGGAGATTGTTAAGAGCACCAAGTTCCTTGGTGTCCACTTAGCAGATAACCTCACCTGGACCCTGAACACCAGCTCTACAGCCAAGAAAGCCCAGCAGCGTCTCTACTTCCTCCGGAAGCTGAGAAAGGCCCGTCTCCCTCCACCCATCCTCACACTCTTCTATAGAGGGACCATTGAGAGCATCCTGAGCAGCTGCATCACTGCCTGGTTTGGGACCTGCACCGTCTCTGACCGCAAGACCCTCCAGCGTATTGTGAGGACAGCTGAGAGGATCATCGGTGTCTCTCTCCCCTCCATAACGGACATTTACACCACCCGCAGCATCCGCAAAGCAACCAGCATTGTGAATGACCCCACCCATCCCTCACACAAACTGTTCTCCCTCCTGCCTTCGGGAAGAAGGTTCCGCAGCATCCGGTCCAGCACGACCAGATTCTGCAACAGCTTCTACCCCCAAGCCATCAGACTCCTCAACTGCAGAGACTGAACTGATGGTTTTTCTGTACATGCACACACACTCTTACCCCACTTACCCCAGAAAATGGAAAGCACTAAAAACCCTACTACCTCACTGGACTCTATTGCACACTGTGAAATAGAGGTAATTACTACCTCACTGGTCTTTTTTGCACACTGCATAATTTGCACACTGTCTTGTTATTTATTATTCTTTGTCTGTATTGTGTTGTATTGTCTGTCTGCACTTTTGTACTGTTGCACTTATTGTTTTGTCTACACTGTGTTTATGTGCACCATGGTCCCTGGAGGAACGTTGTTTCGTTTCACTGTGTACTCTGTATATAGCTGAAATGACAATAAAAACCACTTTGACTTTGACTTGAAATAGCTGCAAAACTCAGCATGTTACACAGTTACGTTGTGGGCAGATATGTAAATGATGATACTGTAGGTGTGGTCTGATTATATACTGGGTCTTGCCTCTTAGAGGCCATAAAGGACCAATTAGAGGCCACTGACCAATGAAAAAGCTCTCAGGGGTCTTGGTCAGAGATTGATAACTTCTAGACATGCCTTTATAATGCACTAAAAATTTGTTTTTCCCAGGTGGCATATCATTGAACTGAGGGAACTAGGATGATACTCTGTATAAATTGCCCACCAATTAATTTTGGCCATCCATCAGCCAGCCACCAGTGTCTCCATTTGCAGTAATGTCATAAACAAGAAACCTGGACTCCTATAGACTGAACCTTTCAGGTTCTGCATTGCTGTGCATCGACACACTGACCACGCTGGAGTGTTGTGTGTGAGTGCCATCACATACAACATTTGGTCACCCATAGTAGTGATATGGGGGACACTAACAGCTCAGTAATATACTGTATGCAGGACATCCTGTGGTCACATGTATTACCTCTCTAATCAGAGCAAGGCCTCCAACTGGCATTTTTCAGCAGGATAATGCTCATCCACACACATAGCAAAGGTTCCCAGGTATGTATCCATTAAAAACAATTTTGAAACCAGTAACACACAATTGTGCAGGACCTCCTGGATCTACATAATTATCTTTTGCTCAGTCATTCTTCATCTGTCACTAAGTCGATATTATACAGCTCCTGCTGGCAGCCTGACAGTCACTATTCTGGTATAAGTTTTCACTAAGTCACTAAAAAATTTCCTCCAGCCTCATCAAAAGTGTCTGGTGTGATATTGCTCTGTGCAGTCAGCACTGCAAAAAAAATGAAGCACCTGGACTTCCCCCCACCTACCAAAACACACAGATCCATTAGATCCAGTAGGTGATGGACTATGTTAAATTGCCCCCTAGGTGTGAGCGGGTATGTGTGGTGCTCCATGATGTACTGGTGCCCTGCCCTGCAGGTATTTCTGCGATAAGCCCATGATTCTGGAAAGGCTTCATAACCATTGCAATCTGGAAAGAGGTGGATAAGAAGGAATAAAAATATAAAACATTCAGCAAAGTTTGGGTGAATCTATCACGAAAAAACATACGGTAGTGCTTATTATTATATATTGGATATATTGTCATTTCTTTTAGCAAAATTGTAGAATAACTGCCATAGTATGACAAACATAGTATTCAGTTTAATCACAGTACAAAATAAATCACCGTCTGTAAACTAATAATTAAAAATCAAGAATAAATCTATACACAATTGAAAAACAAAACACTGCAACACCCTTATTGTACATGGCTTAACAAATACTGCTTGGGACAAAAGTACTGGAACATCTACACAATACACTTGCAGAAGGTATTATGGCATCCCAATCAAAATACATTGGAATTATTATGGATTAAACCCACTTTTCAGCAGAAACTGTCATCCACAATCTGTGACTCCACAGTGTAACTGAATATCTAGAACAGGAGACATTTGCCAGAGTAGCAGCCTGTTAAAGTCCTAAACTGGAATTTAGTGAGCTATTTTGAAGCACCCATTCTTTCTGTTGTTTAGTTTTATAAACCTATAGCAATGGCATTGAATTCCGTACTTAAAAGGTGTGTCCGAATCTTTTTGTCCATATAATGTACTATGTATGTAGGATTAATTGTATTGTGATATTATTTTTCAGTATAATTACAGCTTAACGAAAGAGTGGTAAAACAATAACAGCAAACCCCAACTTCATTACCCACATGCAGCAACAGAAGGTTATTTACCATGCAGATCAAACTTATTTAGCATAACTAGTCTGGAGGCAGAGCGAGGTAGTGGTCCAGATACATAGTGAACATAAACACCAAATGAAAAACTTTGAGGAGCCTAAACTAATTAAGGATCTTATTGCATTGAGTTTGACACCAATATCAGGATATCCAACAGCATTATCGAACAGCACTTTTTTTTTAGCCCATATCATGCACCCTTATAATACAGGGCATGAACCTAGTATTCTAATAAGCGTAGATGATTGAAAGTTCTGTGTCAATCATATGACAAAACTAAACAGCACAAGTGAGGCAGGAAGCAATTATTAAATCAGGCTCTTCCTCGTGCAAGAGATGCTTCATTAAAAGCACTTAGCACTTCACCAGCATATAGTATGTTTTTAGTATGTTTTAGTTTAATGGTCTATCCTAAAAGTAAAAGTAATGTAAAGGGAAACAATACCATAAAGCACAAAACCCTGGGCCTTAGTCATTTTAATACAATGCAAATATATAAAAGAAGCTTAGTTAGACGTTTGTCTCAAGTTTTTCTTTTTTTTTTGTCTCTGCACTGATCATGTTCATGCTAGGCTATGTTCTTGCTGGAATGTGGGGGAGGGGGGCGTGACATGTGCAGGTGTGACGGATCACATCTAAACCATTAGGATGTCGGAATGAAATACGTTTTCTCTTCTTATCCAAACACAATCAAATTAATTTTTTTTTCAGATGGAGAGATTTAACTAGATAGTTTTTTTTAAACAATGAAGCAAGCTGAAATAAAATATGAGTAGCAAGGCTATTTTTAACATGTAAGGATTGGACAGTACAGATAACTGTGTGAAAGTGTAAGGAGAAGTACAAATTATTACTTTAGTAAAATATAGATAATCAACATTTCTACTTAAGTAAGGTAACAAAGTATTCACACTTCATTACTTGACACATCTGCCTGAAAGTAGAACAGTCTGTAGAACAGTTTGCAATTTATAAACATATGAACATGTGTTTTGAATAGGTCAGGCTGACCTAGCAAGTTCAACCCAAGAGACCGTAAGATACTGCAGGATATCACAGCAGACTGGCATTTGAAAATCTGAAATGTAAATAAACACTGTTTGTGCTCTCCATCCCTTCACATATCTATGTTTATCACCACTGGGTATAGGTGATCTCTCAGTTTGAAGTGTCTGCTTTCAAAGGTTGATCTGCTGGCAGAGGAAGACCACCTCACGGAGCCAGCAGGTGTTAGCTGTCTGGGCTAAATACAGTACCTAAGCCTACAGGCTGGACATGGCAGTGTGGAGACAGATCCAGCAGCCTGGCAAAACATTTGTCTGGGTTTCGCCCAAAAATAAAGGAGGGAATATTTATTTCTACAAAGATATCCAGACGGCTTCAAATCTGTATCCACTGTGAAAACGGATACAATATTTATGAATTATAAAAGACGAGGGGGTATTGGAGTAAAAATACCACAGGGCTATTTTGGTGAACATTTTCCTGCTGTATTTGTTTATGTGTGGGTACATGGAGAGACAGGTTGGAGAAGATGTTTTTCTCTTGCCTCACTACCTCCCTCTCTTTCTCCTCCAAAACATGCCAGCCTGAGGCGAAGCTAGGATCCAGTTTATTTTTTAACCCATACATATATATATATATATATATATATATATATATATTTATATATATATATATTTATACATACACACAATGTGTATTATTTAAACCCACATGCCTAAATATATCCCTGCTGAAAAATCCAGCTCAAGACCAGCATTTGCTGGTAGCTGCTTTCGGACGGTCTAAGCTGGTATTTGATGGTCAAGGTGGTTAAAAAGGTGTTCATCCAGACAAAAATGTACCTTCCACTGGTAAACAAGCTGGTTTACCAGCTCTGGACATGCGTAGTTGCTGGTTAAAGATAGGAGCTTTGGCAGTGTGTGTATTTGTGTGTTGAACACCTACTTCACTGCACCTGCTCCCTCCAAAAAGAAAGTAATTTTTACTTAATTAAAAAGCCTTCTGGGTACCTTTGAATTTTTAAACATTATTTTTTAAATTTTCCAATTTACAATTCCAACAAATTACTAATAGAAATCTCTTTATTACAAATGTCGCAGTCTATTACATTTCTTCTGAAGTATACAACGTTGTTTTACCTAAAAAAATGACTAAACTTGTATCATTCTGAACAAAAAGCACAGCCTCTTCACTACAGCTACAAGACATATTCATCAAATGAATCCTTCAGAAATAACCTATTTCTCATGTATTGCGACAGACAGCTGTGTTTTTCTGAACGAAGGTCACAGCGTCTGTATTGGAAGGTCAAAGCTGTCACTCGCATCTAATGAAGAGACCACCTAATGAAAAACCAATGGATATTCACTTAAACCTACCACTGCCTTGTGTGTGTGTGCGCTCAAATTCTCAGGTATCCTAATGCAAAACCAATAGCATCCATTCACTTCACCCTATCAACACTGACATGAGGTACGGCTTGTGCACTGGTGATCAAATCACCATGAGCTCATCCTTTCTGATCATTGAATGACCCATTGACAGACTGGATTTGACCTGCAGGATGACATTTCAAAAGCTTTCGAGGAATGTCTGTATGTCTAGTGCGGTGTTTATGTTCTAAAAGAGATATAGAAACACTGGACATATGAATAAGATAAAGCAAAAGTCCATCAGATAATATTAAATAGTTATTTACGTACATCAAGCATCAGTTTGATGTCATAGGAGTGAGTGTTATTCATGATCATGGCTGGAAACAGATGATATAGTATAATGAAGAAGGGTACACCCCTAATTATCACCATTTTAAAACTGCTCACCCTAAAGTGATAAAAGTGTAACTACTGGCAACTCTTAGTTTTTACTTACCTGGGAGAGTCCATCCTTGTAGAAGGGAAGGAGGGAGTAAATCTGTAAAAGAAGAAATATTATATTATATTATATTATATTATATGTATAAACACAGTTTAATTTATTGCAACGTTGCAACTAAGAATGTGATATTATTTTATTGTTAAATGTTTCTTTTTTGTATATATTGTGAAATGCTAGAACCCATGTTTTTACCTATTCACGGCAGTAGTGTGTTCTATGGGAAGGGGGCCCTAGTATAAGGGTACCACTTCGGCCTAGCAATAGGGGGGTAGTATATCAGTTAGTTTGGGCTCTGATAAACTACTAGAAAGACAGATCTGTTTGATGATCTCTTTTCTGGGTGGGACAAAACATTCTACAATAAGCCATACATGATGTAATCATCTTCCTTTTTCTGCTTAACCATACAAAATGTGACCAAATTACAGGATCTGGAGTGTCCTGTTCTTTCAAAACAGAAAGTAAAACAAGCATGAGCAGAGATTTGCCAATTACCAGACAGAACAGAAGATTTGGTGTTTGGAACATTTGGTATGATATTTAATGATGTCATGTTTAATCAGTAGTTTTATGTTAGATAAGCTTAGGAATAACTAATCCTAGGGAAAGAGATGTCATGTCATGTCATGGATATTTTTTTTTTGCACAGCCAACATATACGAACATATATTCTGAACTCAAAGAAGTTGATTTACATGTGATTTACATTTTCAAGTATAGTCGTTAATGCAAAGACAGAGGAGTTAATCTAGTTCCTGCTGAGTTTGAAACTAAACAACTTCACCTTTATTATCTAGAACATTATCTAATGATCTAGAACATCTTTCCTGTAGTGCCTGGGGTAAATTAAAATGGGCAGCTGATTTAAGATTGCCGAAATGACTGTTTGAGGCAATCCACAAACCACACGATGCAGATATAAAAGATTGAGTTAAAAACCTCTGGAGTACTTCTTTAAGGGATGAAAGCAAAGCTGAAGTCTACTGTCACCATCGTATTCCCTTTCATCCATAATACTGTATTAACAGTCAATGCAGAGAAGTCGTCTACTGAGGTCAGCTTGGGGAAACCCTGATATGTTTCAGAAGGCGGGATATAGATTTACTCTCGCTTTTAATATCCAGTTCCCGTAAGTCGATGCATGTTTTAAAAAGAAGCGAAGATGTGAAGGAACACACATGCTCAGAAATAAATCGTCTGTCTGCAGTGGGGGTTGACCTCCAGACTGGTTTGCCTTGGCCATAGTGAAGTTATTTATTTTTTTTTCTGGTAGAAAACCTAAATATACGCAGAGATGGTGATGACACCATGTATGAGGAAGGGATACAGTTTTGTTCATGGCACCTCTGAGGCACAGGTGGAGTGCAGCTTGTCACGACACATGATGTCATCTGAGCGAGCACATTGTTATGCGTCAGCAAACGATTCGTACAACTTTATGCAAATTGCGTCGGAATGTCTGACACAGCACAGTAGAGTGAACTCAGACTTACGGAGGCCATCTGAGTCCACAGACAGTTCATTTAAATAACGGATGAGTTAAGCAGTACCTCGAAGGCAGTATGGACTCTGAAAACTCTCAGAACTTTTGCAGTAGTTGATAGTTGATAGTCAGTGAATTATTGTCAGATCTAGAGGACAGGACAGATGATTTGTGCTCAAACACTTTAATTCACTAATTTCTGATATATCTATTTAGTTGGTGCAAGGTAATTGGTTCAGCTGCCTAATGTAGCTAATGGTCAGTTAAAGCACGTTTTTAACTAATAATTCATAATTTAAATTTAAAGTTTATGACATTAAAATGTACATTTGTCTCAAGACCCATAGTGCACTATTAATCTCCCTGAGACCCTCTCAGCTGTTGTAAAATGGGGGCTGAGGGACCGTGTCTTCATAGTTATGTTATGATGGTAAGCACAGAAAAAAAATATCCAAAACCAACAAATCAAACATACTAAAACATTTATTGGACCATAGACTAACACTTAAATACTGCTTAACAAAAGATTTGCTTAAAGGTCCTGAATTATTAAACTCAATATAAATCTCAGGCACCGTAAAGCATCATGGGAGCACTCCTATCAGAAGCTACAGTTTTGCACCTCTTTTTTTTTTTTCAGAAAGTTACTGTGGAGAATCTGACTGCATTGGGGAAACAATTTAAAAAAATTATTATCTTCCCAGAATACAGAAATATACTGTACACGTTACCTTTTTCACAGAACAGCAGAACATAGTAGCATGTTTAATCTGAGAATCACTCTTTATACCCAGCACTCACCTTTCCTTATTCTCACAGTGTAAAACTTGTAGACGGGGCCATTTAAGGTACCATGTTTCTATAGTTGACTACATGATGGTGAGTCCTAAAAAAAAGTTCCTAAAAAAACAACAAACCGAACGCAGTAAAACGTCTATAACACCATAAAGTAACACTTAAAAGACTTCATAACAAAACTACAGCAAAAGGTCCTGAATTATTAACTCAAATAGAAATATCAGAATATCAGGCATCGCAAAGCATCATGGGAGCACTCACATGGCAAAATAAAATGTTACTGAGGGTGTCACTGTTTCCTAAAGTGTTACAGTGGAAAACCTGACTGCAGTGGCAAATACATATATATATATATATATATATATATATATATATATATATATATATATATACGCTCTGTCAACCTAACTAAACTCTGCTATGCTCCGCTCAAAATGGCAGGTATTCAGTTGCTTAGCAACCATGCTAACGCTAGCTATCAGCTGTTTGTGTGTTGAAATGTGGTTAAAAGTTTGCTAAGCTAACCGTTTAGAGACAGAGCTTCTGTAGAGCTCAGTGAGATAGAGCTGCTGACAGGGAGCTGTAAAATACTCACTGAATTAACTAAGTTAGCTAGCTTAAGTCACTTTTGTAAGCTAGGTAAAATTAGGTGTTTAACAACCTAGGTTAAATAAACAACAAAAAATACACCAGAATGCAAGAAATGGCCTATAATTCATTAAAAATAAAAATAACTGAGGTAGATATTTTTAATGCCTCTGTGTCTACATTTTACCAGCTAAGATTTCTATTTTATTTGATAAAGGGCGCATTTTGTTAGCTAGGTAAGCTAATATAAATTACAGAACATAAACTAAACCGAAGGCTTGATTAATTAAGACTAAAAAAACTTTAATTTTGGACGTACAGACCTACCTTTGTCCTGCTGCTTTTCTGTTTTCTTTTCTCTGCTCCAGAGTGATAATTCATGGACTTTCACTTCTTACATACATTATCCAACAAAAGTGCTCCATATCTGCATTTACTCAACAGTGGCAGCAGCCAATAGCAGGAATCCAATAACCTTGTATTAGTTTACCAATGATTAAAATAATATATTTTAAAAAATCAGTTGTATGTGTGTAATACCATTTCTCTTGTATTATTAAATATTATTTAAAAGTATATTTTTATAATGCTATTTTCTGTGTGTAATACAATTTCACTTGTATTATTTAATATTATTTATAAATATATTTTTATAATGATATATTATGTGTGTAACACCATTTCACTTGTATGATTTAATATTATTTAATATATATATGTATAATGATATTTTATGTGTGTAACACCATTTCACTTGTATTATTAAATATTATTTAAAAAGTATATTTTTATAATGCTATTTTATGTGTGTAATACCATTTCTCTTGTATTATTTAATATTATTTAAACATATTTATTTTGCTGGAGTGAAGGCTTTATGCAGAAATGTAATTTGAGTATGCCTCACGTCTGTGTTCTGACAGGTTGTGCTACTTTGTCAAACTGTGATACTGCTACTACCCTATTAACCTATATAAGATAATAATAATAATAATAATAATAATAATAATAATAATAATAATAATAATAATTATTATTATTATTATTATTATTATTATTATTATTATGATTATTATTATTATTGTTATTATTGTTATTAGATTTATTTTATAGCTTTTTTTCATAGCTTTTAACGTAGAAACACTGAATTTTGCAGGATCGTTGGACCTATACTCAATTATGTTGCTTGTTAGTAGTTGCTATTTATACTTTTGTATCACAAGAGTGTCAGTAAAGAAGAAGATAAACTAAATTATTATGAACAAAAACCATGAAGCACACATATTTAGGTAGCATATTTTAACAGAATACCTGCTTTTCATATTCTGCTCTACTTTGGGAAGACTACACAGAAGAATAAAAATTCAGTGAAACATGCAGTTCCACTTTTTCTAAGGCCAGTAAGGGGGGCTTCATAGCCCTCTTCCAGACACTTGACACTGGGTACAGCAACCTTGGAGTTGTGCAGCTGCTTCAGAGCACACAGTACTATTAGCAATGCATTTCTGAAGAGATTAAAGTGCACTGTATGAGCAGTGTAACTCAGTGCCTGCACCATTAATGTGTTGCTGAATACATTTAATACAATCGGTTTCTATATACAATAGCACATAAAATGAAAACCATATCACATAGATAAAAGATTATTAAAATATAATTTATAAATGTTTAACCTCATGATAAGTCCACTGACGTGCTGGTAGTAGTTGTGGGTTAAATTCTAGAAGTCACAGAATAATGTACAGTATGTGTTTTAAATAACAGACACAGAATGAGCCATAATAGTTACAAAACAATGTACCGTACATTTTCATGAACTGTTTTATAGTAATCACAGAAATATTCAGAATGGTTGCTTAATGGTTCATAATACAATTTCAGGAATTGATTCATAGTGGTTACAAAATGATGAGGTTTCACAGTACATATTTTACTTTTTTAATATTTTCAAAATAATTCATAGTAGCCAGCACATGACAGTAAATATGAACTGATTCATAGTAATCACACACAATGCATTAAAGGCAACCATTAACAACTGATTTATAAAAGTCACAAGATTATTCACAGTAGTTACAGAATGTTCTGAATTATATTTTTCGTGGATTTATTTTTAATAAACACAGAATGATTCATGGTGGTTAGTAAATGATTCACAGTGCCTTTTTATAGAGTTATTTGAATGAATATTTTGAATTGCTGATGATTTTTCATGGATCGTTTCATAATATTTACAGGATGATTCATAGTATAAACTGGTTAATAATAATTCAGAGCATGTTTTACGCTGTTTAACTGTTTGCATTAGAATGATTATTTGTAGTTACTATATATTAATACAACTTTTATATAATGATTGATCGGCCTGTGGCTGCATCAGGCAGGGATGAATGCAACCTAAAAAGGCAATTATATGTCTCTGAATGTCAGATAGAGAATTAAAAGCGACAGAAAATGAAGAATGAAATCAACGCAGAATTTTGCAGTCGTGTCTGGAAGTGACCTTTAGGCAACCTCGCCTCCTGCAGAGGGACACATACTGAGACGTTTTCAACAGGCCTCTTATCAAAACTTTCTCCCTTGGTTCTACCCTGCTCTACTGTCATATATATATATATATATATATATATATATATATATATATATATATATATATATCTTCTCTCATTCCCTCCATGTTAATCCATTTCTGTTCCTCTCTCTCTTTCTTCCTTCATAGGAGCAGAGTATGAAACTGCCATTACAGTACTGTTACGATGATACTAGTCTATTTCAAAGGTGACCCATTTTACAGAACACCAGCACCACATGCTCTGTAGACTCAAACCCAGATCGAGATTGCAGTGGAGAACAGTAGACTAGAAAATCCAGCGCTAATAAATGATATTTAAAGAATAAACAGTTTTACAATAATAATTTTACATGAATAATTATTGAGTATATTTCTTACACAATAATAAAACCAAAAATTATCCTGGAAAAACAGGTTACAGTATACAAAAATAATAATTGAAAACAAGAAAAAAACTAAAAGATGGTAGAAGAAGGTAGGGCTACTAGTGGCAGGGCCTTATTAATTACCATTGGGCTGATGTTAAGTTAATAAGGTCCTGCAACCAGTGTGCATTACCTTTTGGAACACACACTCCAGCACACTACTCTGACAGGACAACGCTCTTTCACATGCTGCTGCCGTCTCAAAAGATTGCCTTGAAGACACAGATACTATGCCATATCTGCATCAACAAACCTAACCCACATTAAAAATGTGTGGCATGCTATTAGACACTCCACCTCACTATAGCTACAGTTATATCTGCAAGAACATTTGAGCTGTATGGGATGAATTATTTCAGGACACCTTTAAGAACCTCTACAACTCCACACAGAGACATCCAGCATGTTCTGTTACACACACATTACACACTACTTCCGTATGTTTAACTCAATCCATGTTTTATCATTTTATCATCATTACTAAATAACATTACAATCTGTCATTTTCTTTTCGATGCAACTACTTTTTTGAATAATAGGTGTAATATAGTGTATATATGTATATTTCATAAAAGTGTGAAAAGAAGAGTACTTTACAAGCATTCATTAAAAACATACCATCAGTGTACTTTAACATATTTAAAGGATACAGACTTCCCAGTATATTTAAACATACTTCACATAATTCACAACTATTAATCAGATTTAATTTATGATAAAATATATTCCGTCTTAATCACACATATAAATTTTGGTATGTTATAAAAGACTAGTGCCTGAATGTTACATTTTCTTTTTACTGCACATTCCATTGCTTTTTCTGGTCAGCTACAAGTAAAAGGTACAAAAATTACAAATCTTGGAAGCACTCCTTGTGACGTGTGACACTATGGACAACCTAAAAGGGTCAAAATCCAGAATCTCCACTGAAATGTATATAACATGTAGTTTTTTACAGTTCAATGCAGACCCACATTTAACATACCTGAACCAGCCCATCAAAATCTGTCCAAGTTCTACCAGGTGTGGAAAATTATGGCTACAATAAGACTCTGGAAGAAGCAAAGTGTGTAATAGTAGACTGCAGACCCTCACTAATAAAAGACTTTTCACATGGCAAGCTAAAAATTGCTCTACACTTTACCTGTCTCTGTCTACATCCTGTAATAAATATCAGTGCTCAGTACAGCTTTTCATACTGCAACATTACCTACCTAGCAACTGCCCAGTGTAGATTTTTAACCAAAAAAAAAAAAGGAAAAGTGGAGAAACAGAAATTGGGATTAATAATAACTAGGTGTTTATTAATTATAAATATTTTTCCAGGAGTAACATCTTCATCATTTTTTAGTTGAGACTATCTCCATATTTAAGTTTTTTTTCACACTTTGATTTATCTCTAAAGACCAAGTGTCCACTTTTTCTGCGCCACTTTAGTGAATGACAAGAAGGTTAGGTTATATATTATATTTTTAAGCACATTAACAATTCATTTTAGTTATGGATGTTTTGGGAATCTATTACTACATAATGAACATTCTTAGGAACTACTTAGGAAGTACTTATCATTGCAAATCCCTGCTAACTGCGAACAACTCCTGTGTTATCTTTGTCTTCTTGGATATTCTTGGATATAACTGTTTTATACCTGTGAGCATTTGGTTACATGTAGGTTACATGGTACGATTAATTTAACGAGTAAAAATGTACAGTGAAGTAGGCTGAAAATAAAGTTTATAAACATAAAAAAATCTTTTCAAAATGATACATTACACATTTGTGTTGATGTGGAACATTTAGCCTTGTTCAGCACTATTCGGATTGAGTGCTTTTTGCCGGTGTGAAAATGTATCAAATTTAATGTGCCAGATTATTATGCATTCTTCAGGAAGATATGGAAAAACACAAAACACTCCTGGTCTTCAGAGCAGGTCTTCTTTAGGTCCTTCTTTTCCTCCCTCTTTCTGTGTTTTCCACACACTGTAGTGCTGTCAGCCTCAGTATAAAAAAACCTAGCACATGTACTGCAGGATATTAGCACCTGATACTGATTCACTTAAAATATACCAATAACCTCTCTCTATGAAACTCTCTTTCTCTCTTTCTCTCTCTCTCTCTCTCTCTCTCTCTCTCTCTCTCACTTTCTCTTATCCTGTAATTAAAGAGAACGATTGTAGTCAGCAGATCACAGCTCCTCAGGTTACCATTAGCGCCCAGCCTTTTAGCCCTGCACCCGCTAAAGCTTACGTACAACACTTTTTAACATTCTGCATAACTAATTATCTGCCTCACCCTTTAGCCTGCTATTACTACCACTGAGAGAGAGAGAGAGAGAGAGAGAGAGAGAGAGAGAGAGAGAGAGAGAAAGAGAGAGATTCCTATACAGAATACAAAAGAGAAACATTGAGAGAGAGCAAGATAGTGGATGAGAGAGAAACAGAGTGATAGACTATAGAGATATACAGATAACAAGATAGCAAGAGAGAAAACAAGAAAGACAATCCTATATACAGAACAGGATATGTGTGAGAGCGACATTCCTATGCAAAAAACAAGACAGTAAGATTGAGAAACAAACAGAGAGATAATGAAAGGGTGCCTGCTAAAGACCGAAAACAAGATTGTGAGAGAGACATTGCTATACAAAGAATGAGGTAATGAAAGAGTGCCTGCTATAGAGAGAGAGCAAGATAGTGAGAGAGACATTGCTATACAAAGAATGAGATAATGAAAGGGTGCCTGCTATAGAGAGAGAGCAAGATAGTGAGGGAGACATTGCTATATAAAGAATGAGAGAATGAAAGGGTGCCTGCTATAGAGAGAGAACAAGATAGTGAGAGAGACATTGCTATACAAAGATTGAGATAATGAAAGGGTACCGGCTATAGAAAGAACAAGATAGTGAGAAAGAGAGACAAGTATGTGAGTCATTGAGAAAGAATTACAGAGAGAGTATCAGAGAGAATGAGAATGGAGAGAAAGAGAAAGGAAGTGAGAGCACACTGGTCGCATTTTCACTATAAATCAATTAAATAGTAGAAGGAAGGTAAAACGAAGCCAGAGAGCATTTCTGTAAGGAGTCTGTCGTCTCTCTTTCCTAAAAGCCCTGACCACACCGCATGATCAAAAACCCACACAAAGCTGTGTTCTCTGGAACATGTCAATAGAACACCGACCACAACTCAACATGAGACGATGACCCAGAGATATTAATACCAGCAACCTAATAACCAAGCAACACAAAAAACATGAAACCCCTGCCCCGTCCTTTGATGATTTGAGTGCACCTGCCCCGTCCTTTGATTATTTGAGTGCACGTGAGTCAGATTAGAATTAAACTCCTTCTATAAAATGGCATGCAACCCTAATAAGAATCACATTTACATAAAGCTGTTATAAGACATGAGTTACACATGTAGCATGTGTAACTTTAAGATATGACGAGCTAATTACTAGCCTAGCTGACTAGCCAACATTTGCCAGCCTTTACTGAGACAAGCTAAATGCAAAAAAAAGCTAATATGTGCAACCTTTGGTTTAATAATAATTACATTGAAGCAGTTTTTAAGAAAGCATAAAATGTGCTCATTTTTCACGATCTGACAAGCGAATTGCTGACCTAGCTGGCTAGCCCACATTTGGTAGCCTCAATAATAGGACATGCTAAAAGCCAGTGTTTATACATAGTTAAAGTGTGCTGGATTTTTAAGCTCAAGTAACCAAACCGGTACCTAACCATCAATTTAAAAGAAGAAAAGAGAGTAAAGTTAAGATTGGAAACTTAGGACTGATTAGATTTTCAATTTCATTTGCAAAGAAGACTCACACTGATGATGCCATAGAGAGTAAGAAATATTGATTGGCCGGTGTAGTTTGTTGGCCCTGAGTACAACTTGGCCAACACAGAGGGTGCAAGCTTTTTTACTTAAAGATATTTCTCTAACATAAAATATATCAGGCAAAATATTGCATTTGTGTTGCATTCACATGTTTTAGACCATTTTAGAGAGTTATTCCAATCCTGGAGTGTGTGTATGTGTGTAGCTGAGTGTGTTTTATGAAAACAGAGAGAAAGAGTCCCCTGACTTGACTGCTGCTCAGCCGAGCGGCTGTGAGCCGTAATTTGGTAATTACGTCTAAGTGGAGTCATCATCCCTCTCACATAAAAACAGTGGAGCAGCAGTCGAACTGAGAGAAAAACGAGATGGCGAGAGAAAGAATGAGAGATACAGACAGATATAATCACAGAAAAGGTCAACTGCTGTTTTAAAACTTTGAGCGCTGTGTAATTTAAAGCATATGTGCTTCTATATATTTTTCTGTGATAATCAGACTGGCAGTTGGAACAGCTCAAACTGCTTGTGTGGTTGATTACATTATACATTTATTGTGGCATCTGCTTGATATTAATCGGAACCGGCTATGCTCCTGAACTGACCTGCATACTCAAGTGAAGAGTCCTTCACCATAAACATAGATAGCTGTCATGAGTCTTGATTTAAGATTGACCTGTTGTCAAAATGAGGCAGGGTCTTTGGATCTTTGTGGGAAAAATACAGTAATTAATTAAACAATTATGCAAGACTCACAAGAAGAAGATGTTGGAATTAAAAATGGAACTTTATATGAGAATGGTGTCAATGGTGTTAAAGATGGTATATGTAACTGACACCATGTAAATGAAGATAACAGTGACTGTCTGAAATATGACCTAGAACTTCTGCAATTCTCTCAGGCCAATGATGTTCGTCATGCATACAGTATCTTACCTAGAAGTACACTACCTAAAAGTTGGTGTATGTATAAACAGATAAACAGATGGGACCTTTACATCAGTCCGTCTCAATTTTCATCATACTTGCTTCTATGGTTACACTGATCACAAGGTTGTGGGTTTGATACCCAGGTGTGCCAAACTGGCACTGTTGAGCATACACAGTATATACAGTACAGGTGGCAGTACTGCTATGGTCTTGATATACTCTGAAAAGCATACTCTCATACATAATGTGATGTAATTAATCCCAATAACAATAAATATGCCCATACTACTCCCCCTATTCTAATCTCATACAAAGTGCACTATGACCCACTTACAGGAACCTGACAAGCATCGCTTCGAGGGACCCCCACCTTCTTTGTAAGTGTGTGAGTGTGTGTGGTGTGTTTGTGTGTGCTCACATACATGTATGCCAGCGTAAATGTGTCTCGGCATGTCTTTCTCTGACAGGTGAGAGATTTCCCATCTTCTCTTCCCGTCATCCTGGCAACGTCTGTGTCTCTCTGACACAAATGCGCATCCACCCAGAGAGAGAGAGAGAGAGAGAGAGAGAGAGAGAAAGGAAAGAGAGAGAGTGAGAAAAAGAGAGAGGGAGAGTTTTTCGTAAAAATGATTGTAGCTTTGACTATTGCAACTTACACTCATTTTCACATTACAAATTACATTTTCCTGGAACACTAAGTACAGTATTTTATCTAAATTCACTAATCAAGAAAAACAATTAAAAGAACAGTGCTGTCCTGTAAAACTACACCACCATCTTTAGTATCTTCTCTCAGTTAAACTCAGATGAGGCAACTTTCATTCCCAGATCACCGGGCCAACAAGGACCAGAACAACAATGCATTTTGGAGAAGATATTTCAGCTATGCTGTTTTCAGAGATGATGTTTTGAAAATGTCATTTCGAAGATGATCCAGTTCCAACATCTGACTTCTAAAATTGTGTTTTGTCAATGTCATTTAGACATTAATTCTTTATTTTTTTTCTACAAACAATATCAGCTTCAAGAAGCTATTGCTTAATTGCCATGTGAAATTTATGACATTGTGGGTTCAATTCCCACTCTAGTTACTGTCTGTCGGGAGCTTGCTGTGCTCATTGTATTCACAATATCATGTTTGATTTCCCAAAAAACACATGGTTTCATGGTTGACCATGGTAAATTGCCCCTCCAGGTGTAAGTAAATGGTTATGTGTGATACTCTGTGATGGACTGGAGCCCTGTAAAATGAGTATTCATGCCTTGCACCCAGTAATTCTGACCAAGAATAAGGAATAAGAAGAAAGGAAGTTGGATGGATGGATGTTGCTAACCATGTAAGTGTATCTATTAGTCTACCCTGAATTACAGCACTTTAATAATGTACTGTATTTGCTTTTCCTCTCTGCTGAATGAAGAGCACTTCAGTTCATTTCAGTTCAAATGAACTTAAACAAAAACAAGTGCCACATGTCTCTAACTCAGGCTCTACATTTGCTTCAGACAAAAGAGCTTGAAGAGTCTTTATGTCTGAGTCATAGCAAAAAGGCCTTTTAACTGAGTTTTATAATATTCAATTCAACTGAACGTTGGCTTTATTGTCTCGATTGCTTTTAACCAATTCTCTGTGTGTTGTAAATGGTTCCATAAAGCAGCGGGAAAATGAAGGCTGTGTGATAATGTGAATACAGGCCCTGTTAAAAGAGTCATCAGTGTTACAATACAGTCTTTCATGCTCTGCTTCTTAATTTTGAAGCTTTCTATTATGTTCAACTCTGGGCTGCAGAGTTTGGACTTCTAGACCATTGATATATTTCAACCCCCCTGAAATATCCAACAAAAAGCCAAGTTTCAGATATTAGTACAGCTTAAGGGGGTCTTCAGACAATGGGATTTTACAGTCTCTCAGGCACACAAAATTTGAACAGTGCTGCTGTAACCTGTATAGTGTGCTTAATATTGTGCTTACAGTCTGTGATAGACCAAAACACCCTGTCCAAGGGGCTAACAAGCTGATGTTTAGTTTGCAAAAGATATATTGGCAATACTTCGCAAAGTACAAAAGCAAACACACATGTATACATACAGGATAAATTACAAACCAGTGTGAGCAATTGTTAA